>NW_026057582.1:24715076-24783399 GCF_023721935.1 Panthera uncia
AAACAAAACAAAACAAAACAAAACAAAACAAAACAAAACAAAACAAATAAGCGTCTGGGGCACCTGGGTGACTCAGTTGAGTGCCTGACTTCAGCTCAGGTCATGATCTCGCAGTTTGTGAGTTCAAGCCCCACATCAGAATCACTGCTGTTAGCATGAGCCTGCTTTGGATCCTCTGCCCCCCTCTCTCTGCCCCTCTCCTGCTTGCACTCTGTCTCAAAAATTAAAAAAAAAACCTTCAAAAAAGAAAACTCGAAACTTTTCTATTTTAATAAAAAATAACAAAAGTGTGCCAATTGATGCAAACATACTAATACTTGAGGGGGCTGTTGGTGGTATTCTGTAAACTCCATCCCATAATTAATAAAACTCAGGAGTATTGGTTTCTTGTATAATTTGAAAAGAGGTAAAGACTTTTCACCCCCTTCTTAAAGGCACCTCTTATTTCCATAAGGGGTATAATGCATGATAAACTCCCATCTCATGGGCAATCTGTGAGAATGCCATTTTAAGAGAAATTAGCAATGGTTACAGTTCAAACTTTAGCATTGTATTGTTAGTTAGGGTTCTTTATAAGAATTTTCTCTGTAGACTCCAAGAAGCATCCATACCATCATCTTTCTCCTCCACCTCTCAAAAGTGAACACAGAACAAACTATGGTTGACCCTTGAACAACACCGGTTTGGAATGCATGAGTCCTTTTATTTATTTATTTCATTTATTGATTTAAGATTATATTTTTTAAAGTAACCTCTACACACAATGTGGGCTTGAAATTACAACCCCGAGATCAAGAATCCCATGCCAACTGCGCCAGCCAGGCACCCCTGCATGAATCCATTTACATGCAGATTTTTTGGATAAATACAGTAGAGTACTATTAATGTATTTTCTCTTCCTTAAGATTTTCTTAATAACATTTTCTCTTCTCTAGCTTACTTTATTGTATGAATCCTGTATATAATACATACAACATATAAAATGTGTTAATCAACAATTTGTTATTGGTAAAGCTTCCAGTCAATGGTATTGCTATTACTAGTTAAATTTGGGGGTAGTCAAAAGTTATACTTGATCTCTGTGCAGGGGTCGGCACTCCAGCCCCCTCATAGTTCAAGGGCCGAATGTATTTAGATCTAGATAATGAAAAAAACAAAAATAGCAATGGGATTGCCCTAAAAGTAGACCTTACTGTGCAGCGGACAGAGCCCAAGGTATGGCATTAAAGATCTCACTTGAATCCAGGCCCTGTCACTTACAAGCTAGGGTCCCCTGAGAAAGTCCCTTTACCTCTCTGAGCTTCTATTTCTCATTTATAGAATGGAGCAATGATGAGGTCTGCCCTCCTTTCCAGGGTCGTGAAAATTGAATGGGATAAAATAAATGTAAATAAAAGTGCTTTGCAAACTATAATGTGTCTGTTATTCCCTAAAGGGAGAGCTGGAAGAAATCACAGCGGCTCAGTCACGTCAATGTGGTTTTCGTAGGCTGGCGGAGTCTTTCTTGGGAGTGGTTCTGTGCCCGGACATCATGCCGCCTTGTGTCTCCAGCATAAACACGAGCCCTGGAACTGACAGAACACATCCTGACATGCCACCTTGTCCTTAGTTACAGTGGCAAATTCATTCTGATGAAGCCAGTTCTAGAACCAGAGAAAATGGGAATGACAGTGACTCGGTGGATGTGGATGTGCTCACTGACATCTAGCATCAACCAAATCCCCTTTTCCATTGGAGGCCAGCTCTTCTGAACCTCTGCTTATCTCAGAATCATTGCTGTTTTCCCCAACAATATCATTCTTCATACCAAGAGCACTCGTGATGCAGCATATCTTAAAAGAGTGTTTCATTATTATGTCTGGGATTTTTTCCAAGCCATGGACACTCTTTCTTCAAGTTTGATGCTGGCACTTTCTTGATCTTACCAGAAGGACCCTTCATATGCAGGGAGTGACAAACAACAGCACTGCTGAAACCAGGAAAAGCAGGGCTCCTACTCCTGCCCGCAACCCACTCACCATTGGCACAAAAATATGACAACAAAAGGCATGTTATCTTTCCTATCCTTGGAAAGTCCAGCGGGTGTCACTAAATGGTCATGACTTTGGCATTAAGAAGGTTTGGTGGTGCGATTGGCTCCACCAAAGATCCAACCCGAGCAGCAAAGGCTGCCCTCAGTTTAGGCAGCCCTTGCCCATCTCCCAAACTTTGGGCTGGATCCATCTAAGAGGGAGAGCTTTGAAGCGCTGTGTATTGGATGATGATTGGAGTTACAGTAGCAGATGGAGTAGCTTTTTTTTTTTTTTTAAGATTGGCCTTAAATTAATTGTGATATAAAGGGTCTGTTGACAGGCTGCCATTTCTCACTTAGAAACTTGTCTCTTTTGCTGTTTCTTTTCTTTTTTAAAATTTATTTATTTATTTTTGAGAGAGAGAGAGAGCATGGGAGGGGCAGAGAGAGGATCTCAAGCAGGCTCTGCTCTGAGCACCTGAGGCGGGGCTCAATCTCACTAACCGTGAGATTGTGACCTGTGCCAGAATCCAGAGTTGGATGCTTAACTGAGCCACCCACGCTCCACTTTTGCTGTTTCTGTATAATATTTATCCTGCACATCTTATGGCCTGTTGCTCACTCACCCATGGCTACCTTGCTGTCCCCCTAGCTCATGGTCTCTCAGCAGTCCCCAAGGTGAAGTTCTTGGCCCGGTGGGGGGCATCATCCCCCCCACCCATGTTCTGCTAGCTAGTCATACTGTACCTCTCCTCTTTTGCACCTCATCCCTCCCAGGCTCTTCTCATCCTCTTCCTCCTTGATGCCCAGGCCACTCATTGGCCCTGTCCCACTGGATGTTGTGGACCTAAGGGCCACCACCTGGAGTACCCAGAGCACTATACGGGGTAGGGAGTAGGGGCTAGGGGGTAGAGGTGTGGTTGGGGAGGACTGCCCAACTGCAGGTGGGTGTGTGCAGGCACGCTGGCACAGCAGTCTCCAGGACTGAGGCACAAGGGTTGGTGGCTGCAGGCACTTGACCCTCAGGCTGTTGCCTTGGAAAACATGATTCCTCTGCGTTGGGTCCTACCCAAAGTCTGGAAAACAAGTCAGCAACTCACTTTGTATCTTCTTCATATGGTGAAAGAAATTGTAGAAACTGGCTCTTGTGGTCTAAGTATTTTCTAAGTTCAAAACCAAATGTTCTGTTACCACTGTTACTTGTTCAAGTCAATGAGGGTGTCTGGGACCGGAAACTCATAGGATTTCTATCTAATGAACACAAAACGTCACTTCTACACAATATGCAATTTCTAGAAGGGAGAGGAAGCCTCAATAAACATTAAAAAATCAATAGTATGTGACAGAGGCAGGTAAAGGCTGAAATAGAGCGTGGATACAAGTGTTCTTAAAAGGTAGTATTAGGTACCCAGTGTTTAATCGACGTAATGATACATTGCCATTGTTTTCTCATAGTGGTGGATAGGAAATTATGAAGAGATGGTTTCTGGATCTCAGCACGAAGAGATGGTACCTGGCCATGAGGAACCTTCATGTGCACTGGTTGGACAATAAATACACAAGCAGGTATTCTCTACCCATTATTCTAAATCATTGATAAATCACTATACTGCATATGGACTTATGCATTTTGTAATGCACTGATTTTAGTTCATTTTTTGTATAGACAGGAGCCCCATGAAAATATTTTCCTGGGGCCTGACTTAAGGTGGTCCCGGAGGAGCACTGCTGTATGGCCAGTGACACAATGAATTTCAGAAGTATTAGAATATGAAAAAAACTTGATCACAAAATAGGTGAAATGCAATAATTCAGTGGCTTAGAAAAGACAGCAACTTTTTTCTCACTTGGGGTAGTCTTCATTCCGGGCTGGAAGGGGGCTCTGCTCCACATGGTGGTTCAGGGATCCAGGTACCTTTCATTTCCCTCTCTCAGCCCCTAGGGCATCCTTCTCACTTGCATGGTCAAAGCTGGGTCTCAGGCAAGTTCATGTTCTGGGTTAAGGGAAGGGGAAAGAGTGTCAGTGAGGCAAGCCCACTATCTTCAAGCATAGGTCTGATGGTCCCTTCTATTCAGATAGTGCAAACTTAATCACATGGTCACACCTAGCTGCAAGGGCAGCCAGGAAATGCTGTCCCCAGCTGGGCAGCTATGGGCCCAACTACAAATATGTTACTATGGAAGAAAGGGAGGAAGAATCTTGGTGAAACTCTAATAGTCTCCATTTTAAGAATCCATTTTAAAAAATTTTTGTTTAATCTTTATTTTTGGGAGAGAGAGAGAGAGAGACAGAACGTGAGCAGGGGAGGGGCAGAGAGGGAGGGAGACACAGAATCTGAAGCACGCACAGAGCCTGATGCAGGTCTTGAACCCACGAGCTGTGAGATCATAACCTGAGCCAAAGTCGGAGGCTTAACCGACTGAGCCACCCAGGTGCCCTAAGAACCCATTTGAATGAACCATGTCAGTTGCTACTTTGTCCCAGAGACGTGTAAGAAAGCTTTTGTTTGTCACCTGGAAGTTGATTCAGACAACTGTGGCACAAGCTTTGTACTGCCATTCAGCAACATCCTCCTTACACTGTTAACTCTCAACTTGATGTATTTACCAACAATGAGCTTCTTTTTAGTATAAAGGCTGCTACCTATCTGTTGCCTTTTGCCATCCCAAATCCTTTCACCCGTCCTCTGGTAGTTGTACCCTGATTCTCCTATTGGGAACCCCCACGTTTCCGTCTTGGATGTCCTGCACACAGAGCTGACTCCACCCCTAGATCCAGAGGGGGTCATGTGATTACAGCCTGACCAATTAAGTCATCACATTCCCCAGCTATTGTGTACTGCTTGGCGATGGACCCACGACCAAATCAGAGCAATGAAGTACAATGGGACTTTGGCTGGGAATACAGAAAGAAAACTACTTGGCATTTTTTCCTCCACAAATCTCAAACTGGGAACATACAGGATTGAAGCACTGGTGGCCATCTTGCCCACATGAGAAGAGAATATTCAGAAGAGCAAAGTCAGGAGGTAAAGATCAAGTCCCAATAGATTGTTTGAGTCCCTGGGTCAGATTACGCTTAAGCCAGTACTAATCCTAAGTCCCTGGTCTTCTCAGTTACAAGAGATGACCTCCACCCCACCCCCCTTTTAAGTCATTTTGAGTTGAATATTCTGTCACTTAGTGCAACTGAAAGAGTCCTGATACAAGGACCATGAAGACTTGGTCTTTTGTATGTAGAGTGAAAATTCTCTTGGGCTGTATGCAGCCTGCCTCTTCCCTGAATCTCTGGAGCCGGCTTTCAGCCAGTGGTTCTCGGTCAGGAATGGTTTTGTCCCCAGGAACATTGGGCAATGTCCAGAGGTGGGTTTGATTGTCAAAGTGAGGGGGAAGGGGAAGGAAGGGATGCTACCGGCTTCTTGTGGCTGGAGGGTACATCCTAAACATCCTACAATGCACAGGGCAGCCCCCACAACAAAGAAGCATCCAGCCCCAAGTGTCATCAGTGCTCAAGTTGAGAAGCCCCGCTAACCCCATGCAGAGTTCAGACACTCTGAAGGGACTCCCCAGTCCAAACATACTCGGGAAAGTGAGCTCCCAGAAAGAGCTGTGTTCTCACCAGGGAAGGCCTCACCCTGAGACCCTCCAGGGCTCGTTAGCTCCAGGCGAAGTGACAGCAACTTGTTCATGATTAAGCTCTTTGGGAAACTGATCCAAAGAGGGCAGCCATTGCCTGGTGGGGGTTAAGACTGCTTCTTGGCACCCAGGAGAGAGAAATGGGTGGCCTGTGACAGATTTTATTTAAGGCCTAGCATCTTTTAAAGAGTGTTAGGAGCCCTCTCTCCAACAGACTGAAAAATGAGACTTGTTTAGGTCTGAAATACCGCTGTTATCCTTAGCCTGCAGGGTAAATGCTTTTTTACTGAAATAGAACCGGGGATCTCTCCTCTCTGAATCCTCTGTGCTGGGGAAGGGGGGCTTTTCCAGAAGCCCTGATTGCGGAATGCCTTTTCTTCCAGGCTCACATCCCCACTTGCATTGCAGCCCACGCCTCTGCTCAGCGGGGTCCTTTCTAAGAGCTTCCTAGTGGGTGTCTGATCAGCAGACCAATGCTCTGAAGACCCCGGGACTCTTCACAGACCCCCAGCTGCTGCCTGGTCCGGGTGTCTCTCTCCAGGGCTCACCCTTCTTTATAAGCCTGCCTCCTATAAAGGGACAGAGCCACCCACCCTTGCTGCAAGGACAGTGAGAGAGGGGGGCTCAGAGGCAACTTTATTCCCCCCGCCCCCGCCAGTAATAACAAATAAGACCCTTCAAGCACTGATCAAATCACAGCTCCAACAACCCTGGGAATTTAGATATTTTTTTAGAGGAACTTTCCCCCCAGATGTTCAGCCTGGCTTTGCCCAGACCCCTCCCCCACTTAGTTGACTGCACAAAGCTTTCGAAAAACAGCTTTTGTTTCCAGGCGGAGCTGTATCCTCCCAGGAACCTTTCCTCCAGCACGCAGCCTGCAGACCTCATGCCTTGCCTCCCCCTCCAGGGTGAAGTCAGGCCAACACAGGGTGAAGAATTCGGAGGGTGTGGGTGTTTGGCTGGGGACAAGGAGTCCCTTCTTTTTTTTTTTTTCTTGGTGTCACTTCCAGACAGATAAGAAGGGGAAAAAAAGCAGTAAACATTCTTCACTTATGGACAAAAGTGGAGATGGAATTTTCTCCAGGACCCTCTCTGTGGGTCAGGGCTCTGCGGTTGGGGGTGGAGGGTAGGGAACGGAAGACCCAACTTCCCTCGAGAAAGTTTGAGCTCAGTGAAACCAATCCCTCGAATGTGGGTGTAATCAAAATGTCACTCCATTTTGGCCTCTCCCTGGTCCACGCGAACTGTTCAGCAAGGGAGGCACGTCCCCTCTGTTCAGCCTCAGGTAAGGTCATTCCACAATCCATTTAGAGACTAAAAGCACTTGGCTGGCTCAGTCAGTGGAGAGTGCTTATCTCAGGGTGGTGACACCTTATCTTGTGAGTTCCAGCCCCACGTAGGGTGTAGAGGTTACTTAGAAAATAAAATCTTAAAACAAAAAAACTCATCTCGTCATAGATATGACACTTGCCTCCCTTCAGAGAAAAACATCTTCCTCCTCCTGCTCTAAGGTCTGTAGTCTGGACTGCTGGCCTTCAGGGACTGGTCTGTGGCAGAATTTTGTCTGTTTTCTCACCTGACTGCCTCTCCTTCCTTGCTGATGGCTTCCAAGGTCTAAGTGGGAGGGATTGTTGGGGGAAGAAGTGAGAACAGAGGAAAAGGGCAATTCTTATCTGACTGCAGATTTGCCAGCCCTGTGGGCCCAGCAGATGGTAAAAGCTGTTGGCTGGGGCATCTCCCAGATTCTTCAGGGGTTCCCATCTCTGAGGCTCTCTCCTGAGGGTCCCGATCTGCATCTCCCTTACAGGTAAACCACTTGTGACTCCGTCTTCAGCCCCCTGGGGAGTCCAGCATCCCCCTCCAACTTCTCCCTGCTGAGATCCCTTTGCCCCTTTAGGAGGTGCTATGGGGCTTAAAATGGCCCCATGCTGGACCTCTTCCCCCACAGCCTGCATCTGGTCCCTGGAAAGCACTCACAGGGCCCCTGCCCCAATCCCAGTACAATGCATCCTGTGGGCACAGACCCGTGGGGGCCCATAGCTCTGAATGGCTTTGTGGGAGCCCCCATCATGAGGCTTGAGGTGAAGGTGGTAGGGCCCCCACCTTGTTGAGGGTGGAACTCACAGGATAGCTTTACTCTTTGGGAAGGTTTCTATTTCCAAACCCTGCTGTTCTCTATACTCTGGCCCTTTTCATATCCTTGATAGGCTGAGGGGCCCGAGTGCTGTGCAGCTGGGTCTCCATTGTTTCCTTTGTAAATACTGCATAAGGCGTGTGTCTGCTCCTCCGTCTGCTATCTGACATTGCAGTAGCCAGCCTCTGAGATGGCCCCCAGTTGTCCTCACCTCCTGATTTTCTCACCTTGTGTGGGCTCCTCCCTCCTGAACAGGGCTGACCCTTGTAACCATTTGCTATGACAAACACGATGGTATGTGACTTCCGAGGCTAGGTCGTTGTGTGGGCTTCATTGTGTATCCTATGAGGATACGTTGAAGCCTTAACCCCCCAGTACCTGTGAATGTGACCTTAGTTGGGAAGAGTCTTTACAGGTATAATCAAGGGCATAATGGATTAGGACAGGCCCTAAATCCAATGACTTATAGGAAGAGAGACACAGAGCAGACGGACACAGGGAAGAGGCCATGTGAGGACAGAGGAAGAATTTGGAGTTATGCCAAGGCTACAAGCCAAGGAACACCTGGGGCCACCAGAAACTGGAAGAGACAAGAAAGGATTCTCCCCTAGATCCTTTGGTGGGAGGACTAGAACTAGGATCCAGACTCCCCACTTCTGGTCTTGGATTGTGTTTCCTGCCGACACCTTGACCTCAGCTTCTGGCTTCCAGAATCGTGAGAGAGTGGATATCTGTTGTGCTAAGCCACCCTGTTTGTGTTACTTTGTTACAACAGCCCTAAGAACCTAATACAGTCATAAAAGACATTGTGATTTCTTCCTTGATCTCTCTTGAATCACTCATCCCAAGGGAAGCCGGTTGCCAGGTCACGAGGTTACTCAAGCAGACCTCCGGAGAGGTCCGCAGGGCAAGGAACCAAGGCCTCCCGTCCACAGCCAGCACCAACTTGCCGCCACGCAAGTGAGAGGCCTTAGAACCAGGTCCTACAGCCTCAGCCAGGCCTTCAGATGACTGCAACCTAGCTGACATTTGCTGACATTTGCTACTTCTCAAGAAACATGGAGCCAGAACATTAAGCCATTCCCTAGTCCCTGGCTCACAGAAACTGTGAGGTGTTAAGCGTTTATTGTTATATGAGCTGCGGATCATTGAAGTAATCTGTTATGCAGCAACAGATAACTAACACTGATATCTATATATTGGGGCTTCGGTATAACCTCAAACAGGAAGAGGTGCTCTGTGGAATCCTCATGCATCACTTGGAACGGTCAGGGGCCCCAGTGCCATTCTCTTCAGGGACATTTCCAGCAACGGGCTCCCAGGCCATCTGTGGTTAGGTGTCCCAATTACTCATTTACCAGTGAGCACCTTCCATGCACTAGGCACTGTGTTAGGGGCTGGGACTATAGGTGTGAACAGTCTGTTCACGTCCAGCTGCCATGATGGCCGTACCTCTGCTGGTAGACCGGTATGGGCAAGAAAGACTGCACTCATCTGCAGAGCCAGAGGGAAGAGGAAACATGGAGGCCTTAAGAGGGGAAGCCTTCAGCAGTAAGATCCTTCGAAGACAGGAAGAGCACTAAGTTCAAGGGGCCACAGAGTGGTGGGAGGTAGAGCTGGAGCTGGCATCTCGACTCCCCACTTGGGGTCTTGGAGTTGTGTTTCTTAAACAGCACGGAGGCTGGTTCGTGGCACCAGGGTCTCTGCAGATCCTCGGAGGCAGAGACTCAAATCCTTCCGGGGACACTGTTCTTTGGATAATGGTGTCTCTGTGGAAAGATGGGAGCCCAAAGTCCCAGGATCTTGTTTCTGCTCTGCCAACTTGGCTAAGTCCCTCCCTTTGGGGATCCTTTGAACCATGACACATCGGCCACTCCCTCTGAAAAGCCTAAGGGTGAGAAGCCTGGCCCTTCCCAGTCCTAGCCTTCCTTACTGCTATTTTCTAGAGAGATTTAGTCAGTTTTTGCCACCTACAGAAACCTTCCAGGCTGGTCCCTCCCAAGGTCAACTTGCATACCTTGCAGATAAGGATAACCACCATTTCTGTAGCTGCTACTCAACAGCAAGTGATTCCCCTAATCTTCACAGCACCCTCTAAGGCAAGGACTTATGACCCACAGTTGGCAGTTGGGGATAATGTCCCACTTGCCTCTCACTACCCCGGAGGGTGACTAAGAGGCATTCAGTCTGAGGATTAAAGCCAGGACCCTAGGAACTGGGACTTTTTCCAGCCTCGAGGGTTTACCGTGGTGGGTAGACACAGGGCAGTGAGGTTGCACAGAGTGGTGGTTAAAGAGAAGGAGTCTAGGGGAGCCTGGGTGGCTCAGTCGGTTGGGCATCCGACTTCGGCTCAGGTCATGATCTCACGGTCTGTGGGTTCGAGCCCCGCATCGGGCTCTTTGCTGACAGCTTGGAGCCTGGAGCCTGCTTCAGATTCTGTGTCTCCCTCTCTCTCTGCCCCTCCCCTGCTCAGAGTCTGTCTCTCTCTGTCTCTCAATAATAGATAAATGTTAAAAAAATAAATTAAAAAAAAAGAAGGAGTCTAAGGCCAGACTGCCCAGTTTGCAACCTAGCTTCCTCTTATGCTCCTAGCTGCTGATTCCCCATCTGAAAGACAGGGATAAGAGCTCGTACCTCCTTGGGTTGTTGGGACGGTTAGATGAGATAATGCGTGAATTCCATGGCAAGAGTAAGCAGCCCACGACGTTTTTCTTCCTTTGATATTATTATTGATGTGACTGTCCCCCCTCCCACCCCCCATGGCCATGAGACTCTTCTAGCAGGGCGATATTCGAAAAGGGACGAATTTAAATGAAACAGATATAAAGCTGGAGGCTGATGGAAATTTGTGGCTGGAAGGCTGTTTTCTGCTTTTTGGAGGGATTCTTTTCCAGCTCAAGACAGCTCCCTGTGTAAGGTGATGAGTGTGATTAACTGCGATCGGCTCCTCTCCACCTAAGGAGGAAAGCTGGACGTCACCTGTGGCTTCCATCCAGGTGAGTGCAGTTACCCATCATGTCCACAGGATGTCGCTAACAATCACACTTCGACTACCTGCAGCCACACCAAGCTGTTCAGGGCTGGGAACTCAACAGCAGACTCCCGTTCAGGGGAAAGACGTTACGAGGGGCTGAGCGATCTTCGGCAACACCCTTTGAACCCTTCTTGACACCGCAACACACTGTGAGTAGAAGGGTGTGTGGTGGCCAGGAGTGACTTGGCCCAGGTGACCCAGGGGGTGAGGTACAGAGCTAGTAGATTACCAGGGCCTCCCGCCTCCCAGCTAGGTGTGCCGACCCCACACCTGTCCTGTGTGTGCAAGAGGCTCGGTGGGAACAGGAGCCTGGTTTCTGGGTCTCGAGGGACGGCCACCTTAAGGAATGTGATTTGAAGATGGGGGTTCAGGGTGACATGGAAGGGCCTCTGCTCCTCTCCCTTGAGCCCTAGGCCAGCTCTCAGGGCCCTCTAGGCTGCCTTCTGATTTCTGCTATTTTAATGGCAGGAACAATGGAATTAGCAATTCATCCTTAAGGCAGGTGCTCACAGAGCCAGCCCCTCAGGAAAATGCTGGCTCCGAGCAGAGGGGTCTTTAAGGCTCTTGGCAGGGGTGGGGATGGTGTCGGCCAACACAAATTTCTCCATCCAGAATCATTTTTAGGAGCTCTGACTGGAAGTGAAGCACCAGAGATGCAAGGAGTTATAGCCCGGGGGCGCCTGGGTGGTTCAGTCGGCTAAGCTAAGCTTCCGACTTCAGCTCAGGTGGTGATCTCGCGACTCGGGAGTTCCAACCCCGCATCAGGCTCTGTGCTGACAGCTCGGAGCCTGGAGTCTGCTTCGTTATGTCTCCCTCTGTCTCTGCCCCTCCCCTGCTCGCTCTCTGTCTCTCTGTCTCTCTCTCTCAAAAATAATTAAACATTACAAACACTAAAAACAAAAAGGTCACAGCCCACTTGTACAAAGGGAAGGCTGCTCTGAGGGGTGAGGGCGAGAGCATTGTCTGTGGAGGGTCCGTTGCGTGCACAGTGGTCGTAGTCATAGTAATAGATGCTCAGGAAGCTCCATTCCCATCCTTCCTCATTTCCTCGTAGCCTTCTGGAAGGGGCCATCCTAGCCCCATCCTGAGGCACTGCTCTTTCTTTTCTGATGATCGCAAGCTCTGTGATTTCCTTCCCCTCTCTCTTCATTTTGCCAGAATTCCCTCTCTGCCTCTGGAGCTATTTGCCCTGGGGCTCCAATCTGCAGGACCCAGAAGGCATTGCCTCTGAGGTCCTTGGCCTCAGGGAAGTTGGCTCAGCCTGGGAAGCAAACACGTAATAGAAAGTAGAGCATTTTCTCCTCCGTGCAGGGTCAGCAGGAGAGAGGGAAGACGGCCTCGACCACTGTGCATTTGGACTGAGGCATCACATCATCGGGGCGGTCGAGGGGTGCAGCCTTCACACCTCCCCTTGGTCTACCTGGAGCAGGTAGGGCCAACCCCACTTTTACTGAGATGTGGAAATGATGGGAAGGAAGGGAAGACCCAGGACTAGGAAGTGTGGTGTTTTGTTTTTTGTTTTTTCAGAACTGTTGGAGGTAGGGACAGGGACAGGGAGAAGTACAATCGGCCCGGGATTGGTTTATTTTTATTGCTTTTTAAAATCATGTGAATAATACATGTTCATTGAAAAAAAAATAGAAAACACAGATAAGCCAAGAGAAGACAAATCATCTGTTAACATCTTGGCAAATAGCCCGTTTCTATGCTTAGATCACAGAGAATACTTTTGTTTCATCAATAAAATGTTTTCTTGCTGTATGTTGCTTTAAAACCTGCCATCTTGGGCTCCTGGCTGGCTCAGTCAGTGGAACGTGCGACTCTTGACTTCGGCTCAGGTCATGATCTCACTTTGTGAGATTGAGCTCTGCATTGGGCTCTGCGCTGACGGCATGGAGCCTGCTTGGGATTCTCTCTCTTCCTCTCCCTCTCTGCCCCTCCCCCGTGCTCGCTCGCTCTCTTGCTCTCTCTCTCTCAAAATAAATAAATAAACTTTTAAAATAAATAAATAAAACCTGCTTTCTTGTCTTTTTTAACAGAAAAATATACTAGGACATCTTTTCAGGCCAGCAGATAAGTATATTTAATTTGCATGGATGTTATGGGCTCTGCGGTATTAAACTAGTGGTTGGGACTTGCCCCCATCATTCTGTCTTTTGTCAGCAGCGAAAATGACCTGGGTGCCTGCACCGGGCTTGGGACTGGACATCGGTCCTTGGGCGGCTGGGGAAGGTTAAAGTCTAGCAAGGCACAGAGCTGTTGTAGAATAAGGACATGCCTTCCCAACAGAACCCTGATGATCTTGACCCCTTTGGCCCCTGACACAGGAGAATACCAGCGGATGAGGCGGGGACGAACAGAGGGCAAGGCCACATGGAGAGAGAGGTACAAGTGCGGTATGTGGGAGCCAAGGTTGCACAGTGGCTAAGCCCATAGTCTCTGGAGTCTGACAAGGACCTGGCTACCAATCCTGGCTCTGGTACAACCAGCTGTGTGATCTGGATCAAGTTACTTAACCTCTCTGAGCCTCCATTTTTGCACCTGTAAATCATAGCGGCACATATCAAGTTTGTGAAAATGAAGTCAGATGATACATGTAAAGCACTTGGCAAATTGCACTGCACGTACTCAATTGATGGTAGCCAGAGTTATTTTGATCATTATTAGGTAAGTGGGCCTGGAGAGCTGGGGGACGGCTGCACATAGAAGATGAATGTGTATTTCCCCAAGTCCACAGCTATGGCTGAGTTTTTTTGTGTAGGGCCAGGTGTGGGTGTGGGTAGTTGGGATCTAGAGAGGAAGTAATGGGGCCAGGGGTTGGAGAGTGAGGGCTTATAATCATAGCTCCTCTGAAATCAGGTAAAGGCTCTGGTCACCCTTCCACTTGAGGAATATGTTGGATTTGTCCATATCGCACCTCCCTCCCTGATACTGTGCTTGAAAAGGTCCCCGGGGTGGGGGTGGGGGTGCAGGGCATGGTTCTCAGCCTGGATAATAAGAACAGAGGTCACGATGTCTGCACCTGTGTTTGTGCAGGTGAGGGAGAGAGGGTTGTATTCAGCAGGAGGACCCTGGCGAAGGGAATAGGTGGAGAGGGCGTGGTCATTGGAGGATCGCTGCCTGGCTGCCAGACCACCTCTCCAGTGAGCAGAAGGGGGCGGGTACTGTGACCTTGAGCAACTAGGGACCTGATGGTCAACTGGGTCCACCCTCCCGGGGAGCAGGTGCCCCGCTGGCCTTGCCTGCACACCGGCAGCCTGGGCCCTGGACCAGCACCACCCCCCCCAACCCCCGTCCCTTTCCCGTATGGCTACTAATGAGGAGCAGGTTCTCCAAGGGCAGAGGGCTGTACTCTCAGCAGTTGGGTTGGTGGTAGATGATCAAGAGTGAGAGTGTGTCTGCCTGTGTTCTTTTAACTTCTCCTGAAAGGTCACCAAGGGGTCTCCATTACAAGCGGTCTTGAGCCCAGTATGATTTTCTCCTACAATTGAATCTACTCCCTGGATGGCCTCCAGTGTTCAAGCTGATGACAATCGCCTGTCTTTGCAATTGATTTCCTGGAAGCGGCTGGCTGGCCAGCAGCCACATGATGGATATGTGCTGGGGGACTGGTGCGGCTGAGCGGGGCATAGGAGCTGTAAGCGACCCCACACACACACACACACACACACACAGACACACATCATGGCAGGGTCTGTCAAATGTAGGACGCCTGCACTTCTGCCCACTCACTCCACCTTGAGGTAGCAACGCCCAGAGAACTGTTCACACACGTGCACCAAGAGGCATGGGCAAGGTTGCTGGCTACAGAATTGTTTGCGTGGAAAAAAATTGGAGCCGCCTTATCTGTTCATGCGGGATGGGAGGAGCTGCCACATTCTGAATGTGAAGGACATCCCTTGGGATTGTGCAGAGGCACTATTTACCATAAAATCCTTTTGACTCCTGCTTCCCAGAGTTGGGCGGGCAACGGGGACCCTGAGTGAGGGTGTGAGTGGAAAGGGTAGGATTGAATCGGCTGTGTTACATCCATTCAGGCAATATTACGCAGACGCTTTTAAAAAACAACCAACAAGGATGCCCCGTGTATGTTGACATGAGAAGATGTCCAGGATATACTGTTATGGGGAGAAAATTGCAGAGCGATATGGTCAACAGGAGAGTATTTGCGTAAAAGCAAAAAAACCCACAAAGATCCTGGCACCCTGCACATGCGTGCATGGATGTACCTGCGCGTGTGTGTAAATGCTTAGTAAAAGCCTGTGATGACACACAGCAAACTGCTAATACAGGTCACTGCCAGGGAAAGCAGTGATAATTGATGAGAGATGGGAATAAAAGGAACTTTTCACTTTTTTCTTTCTTTACCTCTGTATTCCCTTTTTTTTTTTTTTATGGAAAGCAAAAAGGGTAGTGTAAAGAAAAGTGCCCTCCTTTTCTGTGTGCTGCTTGCCTAACTCACTCATACACCACAGCCTCCACCAAATTCCTGTTCCTTACCATCCTCTTTGGGACAGTGAGTCCCTCCAAGGTCCCTCAGCTTTTCCTCTCAAAGGGGAAATCCTGGGCAGGAGACCTGGGCACTGCCTGGACTCCCATCAAAAGGCCCCCGGGACACTGGAGGGGACGGACAGGAGCCCGACATCTGTCCTGGACCTCTGACCCAAGTCCAGTGGGGGTCATGTTTTCCAGGAGACACTGCAGACACAGCCCGTGGGGATGTGAAGGCCCTTCTCTGCAGATGTGCAGCAGGGGAAACACATGGGAAGGAACCCAACAAGGCTGAGGGGGCTAGGAGGGTAGAGCTGTGTCAAATAAAGCCCCTTTTTCTGGGGGGGGGGGGGCGAGTGTCAAGCCAGGCCCTGTATGTCCACCTGGCCTACTTGTAGGCCCAGCCCCCAAGCCCAGAAGGCTTTGCTTCCTCCCTCCTGCTCTTGAAGGAAGCACAGGGAATGAGGGCAGGACACATGGATCACACACCTCTTCTGTGCCAGGAGCCTACCTAGGTTCTCGACACGTAGCTCATTCACACCTTTTCACCACACCACCCGTAGATGAGGCCCACAGACACAGGGGTGGGTGTTGCTTGGCCACACGGCCACACAGCAAACACGGGGTTAAGATCTGCGTCCAGGTCCCTCTGATCCCACCACACCTCGGTGCAGCCTCACGGCTCAGCAGGCTTCAAGGAGGGTGTGCTTGGCACTCACTCCTGGAGAGCAGAGAAAACAGTGATGGAGGGAGCCAGGGGTAAGGACCTAGGCTGGGCCAGGAGCCCAAGGGGAAACCGGCCTCCAGGGTCTCCTGAGGGCTCCTGGAACCTCCCTACCCAGCTCAAGGGGGTTGCTTCCAGGGATCCTCCTGGCTTGTGCTGGCTTCACTTACCTAGCTCAGACCCTGCTCCATCGGAGGTGGGGCAGGCCGGGCTTTGCCCGCCTCATGGATTTACCAGTCTTTCCTCTGGCATCCCCTCTCCTGGACACATGGGCAGGACCCCTTCTTCTAAACTCTCACCCCTACCTGCCAAAACCTTTTAGCCAAGATTGGGTTTTTCCATGAGAGCAAATCAGCAAAATCTGATGGCTAGTATGGCTCAGATCCCAGCTCTGCCATCACTAGCCATGCGACCTAAGGATGTCTCTGAACATCTCCACACGTCAGTGTCTTCCTCTGTGAAATGGGGATGGTGATAGCGACGAGGGTTTTTGCCAGCATCACCACAAGCCAGTACTCAGAACAACTCCCGGCTGCCGGTTCATGCTCTGTATGTCTTCACTTTTACTGTCTCTCTTCCTCCATGGGCCTCGTGAAGGGTAGGTCATCCTGTAGACCCAAGCCTGGGCGGAAATCCGAGTGGGCTGGATGGAAACTAGCCCATGGGCCTGATGAACTGCCATATGGTGCTTTTCTCAGAGCCGTGTAAGGGAAGAACAAGTTCATATGCCAGGTGGGGAGATGATGGAGGCCAAGAAGGGAAATAACAGAGACACGTTTTAAAACGCTCCATTTCTTGCTCCCTATCTTTCTCCAAAGCTGTGACCTCCCATAACTCGCTGTCAGGTTTGTGGGACTCCACCCGGGGAGGGCAGAGAGGTGGGGTCTTTTCTATAGGCAGAGAGGTGGGGTCTTTTCTATAGGAAGAGGAATTCCCCAGCATCTTGTGGAAAAGCCCCACTGGGAGGGGGTGGGGCAGCTGGGGGAGGGGGAGGCAGTGGACAATAGCCAGCCTGTCCTCAGGGAGACGCAAAGGGCCTGGTGCACTCAGTAGCTCAACCACCAACAGGTCCTGCAAGGATGCCTGATAGCAACTGTGGGCAAAGCCAACGTGAACATCTCTAGCAGCTAGCTTTCTTTCTCCCTGCAAGAGGCCCTTAAAGAAATGACGCGTTTCCTAGTAAAAATAATAATAATGACAATAACAACAACAACAACACTCAGAACCCTCACAGCTGGCCCTAATTCCTTTTCTGGAACATTTGTATTGATTTGCCTTCCCCACCAGGCTGCCCCTGAGGATGTGACTCTCTGTCCTGCTCACCACCGTGTCCTGATGCGCTGTGCCTGAACAAACGATTGATAAGTATTTGTGGACAGAATGATGGAAGGAGGGATCTGAAAACCTGGGAGCCCTCCCTGAGGGCTCCCATGTGCGAAAGGGCCTCCCATTATATGCTTTGATGGCACTTGGCACTTCTCATGACTCTCATCGCATTTTGCAATTACTATGAATCTGTGGAAATACTATGTTGATGCCAGTCTCTCTCTGAAGCCTGCGTCTGTTTTCTCATTGCCTCCCTTGTGCCTGGTACAGGGTCTCGTACAGAGCTGGTGCTCTGCGAAGAGCAGCTGTAGGAGTGAATGAATGAATGAAGACAAGGCAAAGGCCCTCGGAGGCTTTCCATGGTCACTACGGGCTCAGGTGACTCTGGCTCTTGCAGAGCAATGAGAAGCAATGGAATGGGAGTGCTTCGTGGCATGGCTTCTGGGGTTTAAACCCAGTCGGTTGTCACTAGCTGTGTGACCTTGGATTGGTTACTTAACCTCTCTGTGTGTGGCCTTGCTCATTTGCACAGTGGGAATAGTAATAGCACTCACTTCTTAGGCTTTATGAGGATTAAATGAGTCATATATGGAGAGTGCTTACAGGGCTGCCTGCCATATGTTAAGCACTACCAAAGGTTATGTCTTATTGTTACCAGAGTGCCTAGCAATGGGGTCCCTCTTGCTTGAACCCTGGACTCTGTCCAAGGATCAGCTTCTGGAGAGTTCTCGCTAGTATACTTGGGTAAGCACTAGACCCAAGGAAGTAGCCCAGGGTTTCCATTTGGATTGACTCTCCCAGGATTTGTCATCCCACCTGCTGGAGGCCTCAGTGATGGTCACATGCAGTGTGCATTCAGGGGTCTGGCTCCCACCTGGCCTGGCTCCCACCCCTCTGCTCCCCACCGCAAGGAGCTGGCACTTCTGGCCTTCCCTCACCACCCGCCTGGCATGGAGCTGACTCACCGCCAGGAGGGGTGGTGATTAGCATGCAGGGCAGGTACTGGGAGGAAAGCTGTCTCCATGCAACAGCTCTTGATGTGTTTCTCTGATTAATGTGGCAGAGAGAACATTGCAGCTTTTTCCTGAATGGTCGCCACGTGGAGCCGGAGTCATTAGCATCACGTCTCCCGCTTGCCATGACCTGCTGACCACCCTAAGTAGATAAAAATGAAAATGGCCAAGACAGCTGCAAGGCTCAGAAACAAACTGCCTAGTGGCTCTGCAGAGTCTTTTATGTGGAAGCTTTCCGGAACAGCCCCGCCTTCCCCATCCTCTCAAACCCCTGTAAAGCCGTCCTGAAAGTTTCTGCTTCTCTAACTGCTGGTCCCCGGTGAGGGCAGAACCCCTTACTCGGGAATAGAGCCCAAGTGTGAGTGGGCCCCCACCACAGGTGTGCGCTCCAGGTGACAGAAGATGGGAGGAGGGAAAGGGCTTCTAGGCAGAGGGGCCAGACTGGGCAAAGGATGGGAGAGAGCTGGAGCCCTGAGGCGTCTGTGCAGGGGCAGAGGAGGTGGGCGGGGAGGAGACTGGGGACCCAGACTTTATCCTGAGGGCAACGGAGAGTTAGCTGGGGTGGAGGGAGGGTATCTTGCACAGTGTGCAATGGGGCGTTGTAAAAGTCCCTCCATCCCAGCGTGGATGGGGGCCCAGCGTGGAAATGGGAGAACGGTTAGGAGGCCGTTGCCAGAATCCAGGCAGGTGATGATTCTGCCTCGAATTAACACGGCACCTTCCTCAGTGCTCTTCCTCCAGTCTGGGAGTTGGAGCATCGATCCGCAGTTTCTGGAGGACAAAATCTGAGACAACCGACGGCCACCTGACAGCCTCCCAAGGATGGGAGTGACGGTAATTTGTCTTTGCTTTTGCCTCCGCTCTGTGGGGTGGGAGTCGGATTGCCATAGCATTCTGAGTCACCGGTTTTGGCTTTTTTTTTTGTTTTCTAAGCTGCCCTTCTCCTTCTCCGGGCCTCAGTTTCCCCAGCCAGGCCGTGGGGGCGGGGCAAGCCCTGGAGACTGGCTCCCGGGCTCCCTGGGAAGAACCGTGCTCAGCAAGCGGGAGCCCATGCCAGCTCCACACCCCATCACTGCACCTCTGCCGCCGCCCCCTCCACCGTCAGCCAGCCCCACGGCAGCCGCTTGCCAGAAAGCAGGCCCGTGCGCTCAGCCCAGGCTGGAAGGGAATGAGCAATGGCCCTAATTGCGGAGCCGGCAGGAGAGGCCGGGAGGAGGCAGCGGAGAGAGAGAAATCATCTTGCGCTGCGCCAATTACTGATCAGCTGGGACATAATTGTGGGGCTGCCATCCCGGCTGCTGGAGGTACCAGGCCTCCCTCTCGTTAATCAACGATAATCCAGAATTACGACCCTTAATGACTTGCAAAGACACTTATGCACACACGCACACATGCTCTCACACGGACACAAGTAATTGATAATCAACCATGTAATTTGAGGCAATAATTCTGTCCGGGCCAGATGACAGGCTCCACCCTGCCAGCAGAACAGAACCCAAATCACAGCCCCACCGCTGCGATGGGGGGCAGCCTCCCTGGGGGAGGGAGGCTCCTTCCTGTCTCTAGAGTGGGTGTCGAGGGGGCCTCCAGTTGTCTCTAGGCCGTAGGAGTACAGGGAGGTTTTGTTTGTTTGTTTGTTTCCCACTTTTACTTGTCTATATTTTCTAACTTTTGCACATCATTATTTGTAACATTTGCAAACCTCATTGCCGCCGTCATCCCTCACTCGTGGCCCTAAACCTACGGTCTCAAATTTCAGTCCACGTTCACGTCACCTAGAGAGATGGTTAAAAATGTGGACTTCTGGGCTCCGCCCCAGGAGATTTAGACCAAAACATGGTGTGGGACCCAGGAATTGCATATTTAATAAGCGCCCCAAGTGATTTGGGTACGACGATCCACACACCATACTTAGAGAACTAACACTCTAAACCAGTGACTCTTGATCCTGGCTCCACATGGAAATCACCCCGGAGCTTTCAGGAAATTCTGATGCCTGGGCTTGACCTAAGTGGGCTCAGCCGGCATCTGTCCTCCCAACCTGTCCTGTTCTCTTTACCTTGGGAACCGCTACCAGAGTCCTCTCAAACTTGAACATACATATGGACCACTGGGCGTTTGTTAAAAGGCAAAATCTTGGGGTGGGGAGGGGAGCCCTGCGTTCCTAAACACATCCCAGGAGGGGCGCCTGGGTGGCTCAGTCAGTTAAGCATCCGACTTCAGCTCAGGTCACGATCTCGTGGTCCGTGAGTTCGAGCCCTGCGCGGGGCTCTGGGCTGATGGCTCAGAGCCCGGAGCCTGCTTCCGATTCTGTGTCTCCCTCTCTCTCTGCCCCTCCCCCGTTCATGCTCTGTCTCTCTCTGTCTCAAAAATAAATAAACGTTAAAAAAATAATAAAAAAATAAATAAACACATCCCAGGAGATGATGATGGTGCCGGTCCTGGAGAAGTAAGACTCTCTCATCCTTTGCTCTAGGCCCAAACACATGAAGTCAGGTGCCAGAAAGTCCTGTTTATGAAGCTCTTCTTCTGGGGAAGGCCATGTGCTGGGTCTGCAAAAGTGAATCTGCCCCCAGTTTTGTTCCGGTGGCGGACTGCCTGCGAGTCACATGTTAGGTTCTTATAGATGCCTGAGAACAAGACAAGCTTAGGCTGATCTGCAGACTGTGCGACTCTTGATCTCGGGGTTGTGAGTTCGAGCCCCACATCGGGCATAGAGCTTACTTTTTAAAAAGGTGGGTGGGGGGGGCGCCTGGGTGGCTCAGTCGGTTGAGCGACCGACTTCAGCTCAGGTCACGATCTCACGGTCCGTGAGTTCGAGCCCCGCGTCGGGCTCTGGGCTGATGGCTCAGAGCCTGGAGCCTGCTTCTGATTCTGTGTCTCCCTCTCTCTCTGCCCCTCCCCCGTTCATGCTCTGTCTCTCTCTGTCTCAAAAATAAATAAATGTTTAAAAAAAAAAAAAAAAGGTAGGGGGGGAGCGCGTGGGTGGCTCAGTTGGCCAAGCGTCTGACTTCTGAACAGGTCGTGATGAGTTCAGGCACCCCGTCGAGCTCTCTGCTGTCAGCGCCGAGCCGCTTCGGATCCTCTGTCCTCCCTCTCTCTCTGACCCCCTCCCCCGCTCTCTGTCTCTCAAAAATAAATACGCATTAAAAAATTGTTTTTAATTAAAAAAGAAAAAAGACAAGCTTAGGTTAACTTAGGTGCTGGGGCCTTAGGAAGCAGGAAACATTGGTGCCTGCCCTCAAGGAAACAAGATACAATAAATCCTTGCGAACACGAAGGTGTCACTGGGCAGGAGGGCCTGGTAAGACAAAACATGGGCATGTGATTTGTATCAGGGGTCTAGCAGGCTTCATAAGAGTGTCATGGGTCAGGCCCAGGGGCTGAGAGAAAGGCAGCAGGAGGCTGGGGATGGTAGTCAGTGTCCCTCGATGGCCACAAGCATCTTCTGTTCTGGTACGCGCCCTTCACCACACCCTTCAGGAGGAGAAATCTCTTTCCCCTCCTCCTGAATCCAGGCTGACCCCGTGACTTGCTTTGACCAGCAGAATGTGGTAAAAGTGACACTGTGCCAGCTGGCCCCTACGGAGCCTGGCAGCTTCTGCTTTCATTCCTTTGGAAGCCAGCTGCCACGTAAGAAATCCAGCTACCCTGAAGCCACCATGCCGGCCACATGGACAGGCCATGTGGAGGAGGGCTGAGGTGCCAGGCGTGTAAATGAAGCCTTCTGGGTCCTTCCCTCCCAGCCCAGCGGGCAGCCGAATGCAAATGAGTGACCCCAGGTAACTCATGAACAGAGAACCACTGAGGCGGGCCCTGCCTAAATTCCTGACTCACGAAATCACGAGAAAGAATAAACTAACTTTTCTAGTTGATTGTTCCGCGGCGATAGATTGCCGAAACACTTGGGTTCTCGTCTCAGTTCGGACACTCGCAGGCGAAATCAGTAAGCTTGCCGGCCCTGTTTTCTGGCCTGCGAGACGGCGGGCAGGTGAGATCATGCATCCAACCCCCTCGCGTGGGGCCTGGCACACTGCTCGTGCTCATACCAAGAATGTATGATTGTTAGCGAGGTGGTGCCAAGATGCCCACATCCGGCTTCACCCTAAGTGACGGCCATTCGGATCATATCGTCCCAGGTCCTCGCATGAGTGGCCATCATTCTCCTCTAATGGGAATGGCCTGTCACCAGGGTGACACCTTGGCTAAGAGCCGTGGCTTCTGAGCCAGACAAGCGTGGACACAAGCCCTTCTCTGCCAGTTTCTAGCTTTGGGACCTCACACAAGTTATTTAAAGTCATTGAACCTTGGTTTCTTCACCTGAAAAGTGAGGCAGTCAGACCAGCTCCTTCTCTGGGAAGCCTACCCTGATTAACCTCTCCCCACCCTTTTTCTCTAAATAGAGCTTTGTCATATCCTGCTTATAAGACAGGTGCTAATTTCTGAACTTTCAGAAGAGGGCTGAAATGAACTATATTGGATGGCAAGAGGGGGTAGGGGACCCTTGATCATACTTTGTTCATAAATATAGCTCCTCATTATTGAGTCCAAGAGTTTGCCACTTGATTTGCATGCACTGTCCTCACGGCATGCCTGTGAAGGAAGTCCTGTTACCAACCACTCTCACCTGAGAAGTTGGGTGGGGTCTTGACAAGGATTTGCTTCCGTGTCAGTTGTGTTTGTGTGTGTGGACACCGTTCCTTCTCCCTACATACCTTATGGACTAGAAACAAAATATGCCAGGGAAATATTTACACAAATCAAAGTGGATGATTTCTCGTCTAACTCACCCCCCACCCACCCTACCTTTGGAGTACGTCCAGCAGTGGACAATTTCTCACCAACTTTGCCACCATCACCCTGGTCCCAGCCATCATTTCCTCGTCCACATCCCTCCCATAGCCTGGGCCCCCTGCTCTCCCACTCTTACTCCCTACAGAATGAGCCTGTTCAAGTGCCAGACAGATGATGTCACTTGTCTGCTCAAAACCCTGCATGGCTCCCACCTCACTCAGGGTAAACACCAGTGTCCTCCTGATGGCCCTCAGAGCCTGATACCACCCGCTCCTCCTCATTCTCTCTCTGACATATGTCCTGTTCTTCTCCCTTGTTGTCTCCAGGACAGCCTCTCTGTCAACAGGCATGTTCTTGCCTCAGGGCCTTTGCACCTGCCATTTCCTCTGCTTGGAACCCTCTTCTACCGAGTAACTACATGCTTCACTCCCTCACTTTCTGTAGATCTTTACTTAAATGTCACCTTCTTAACACAACATTCCCTGACCATGTTACTAAAAATTGGCCCCCATCCTGGGACACACAAAACGCCTCGTCTACTTTGGCTTTCCCCATAGCACAAGTTACCATCAAACATGTTTATGCCACTTGTTTATTTACTTTTCTGTCCCATGCCCCCACCACACATGCACACACACACTCACACTCACACACACCCAGGCATGTAAACCCTCATTGGGCAAGGATTCCTGTCTGTTTCGTTTACTGCTATTGTCCCGATACCTCGCAATCAATAGCTCAATAAAACTTTGTCACGTGAATGAATGCAGAGGCACATAAACACACCCTCAAAAAGTAAAACAGACCCAATTTGGGTTCTGTTAATACAGGTGTTAAAGCATCTCTCTAGCCTGGAGGGGTTCCAGTGCTCACCTTTGCTTTGTGTGTGCGTGCGTGCACACGTGTGTGTGTGTGTGTGTATGTGTGCACATATACATATGTGCAGTAAAGGCCACTGGCAGTGGAAATTGCTGATTGTGGTAGTGATGGGAGTTGTCAATAAAAATCCATCGAGAATGTATTTCCCATCCTTGTCAAGCCCTTGCAGCCATCCCCAGTGACAGGAATTGCCCGGTAGTCTGGGAGAGAACAGGTAGCCAGGAGGGCAGAGAGCCCTCGCCAGTCTGATCCTGTGAGGCTAAGCAGTCCAATTAATTTGAGGAGGAATAACCAGGCATGGCCTGGAATGTGCAGTGTGGAGATTTGCATGGTCAGATTTGCTGTTTGCACAATCCTGCCACGTCCACTCTCGTGGGCTCAAGGAGAGGTTTGGGCTCTGCCATTAATCTCCATCAGAAGGGCCCGGAGCCTGGGCTCAGCCAGGGTACTGGTGGATGGGAGAGCGTGGGGAGCCTGGCATACCACAAGAACATGACAGGATCCCTTCTGGATGAACCAAATGAGTGACAGCCCAGGTTCAAAGGGATGAGGTTTCCATAGAGAAGACATGACGGCTTGGGTGGCTTTCCACTCCCCTAAGTGACAGCGTCTCTCCCCTCTGGTTTTGGGGGAAGGGTAGAGAAGACTTCTGGGTCACAGATGAGGACACTAATGCTCAGAGGGATCACGTACGTGCCTTGTCCGAGGTCCCTCCACAGACCACCAGTCCAAGATGCAAGGAGCTTTGCAAGTGCTGTATTCGATACAGATGGTGGTTCCCGGGGTTGGCTTTTGAGCTCAAACCCATGCCTGCCTGGTTGACTTCAAAATAAGTTGGCTCCGAAAACCTAGTTTACCTGTCACTCATTTTGCATCCCTCTGAAATCCTGGCTGGTAACACCTGGGGCATGCTCTGTGAATACTGGGTCAGTATATATGTCAATATACAGGTCAATATACAATATACAGGTCAATATACAGCCAGTTGTGCTAGCGAGGATCCCCCTGCATCACCCCCAAGCTCCCTGAGCCCACAGCCCTGCTCCTTTGCTCCCAGCCAGCAGGGGGCGTTGCACACATTGTTTCCAGCGGGCTTCCCACCAACCTCTCCAGGTGCCCAGCCCATTCCCCTTCTGTGATTGAGACATACAGGAGCCGGATAGGAACCAGCCTGTTTCCTGCCCAGAGTCTTCAAATTGTGTGGCCTTCCCCCCGCAGGCAGCCCTCTGGCAACGGATGGGACTAATATGTACTGAGTGGTTCCTCCACCAGGCACCGTGCTAGACGCTTGACAAGCATGACCTCATTTCATCACGTGAGCTACTGAAATGATCAATTTTATAAGTGAAAATACTAAGGTACTAATTTTACCTCATTTTTACAAAGGAGAATACTTAGGTTTGGAGCTAGCAAGTAACTCATGACCCCTACCCTTGAGGCCTCTCCTTTCTTTTCTTTTTTTTTTTTAATATTTATTTATTTTTGATAGACAGAGAGGGACACAGCACAAGCAGGGGTGGGGCAGAGAGAGAGGGAGACACAGGATCGGAAACAGGCTCCAGGCTCCGAGCTGTCAGCGCAGAGTCTGACGCGGGGCCCGAACCCACAAACCGTGAGATCGTGACCTGAGCCGAAGTCGGACGCCCAACCGACGGAGCCACCCAGGCGCCCCTGAGGCCTCTCCTTTCTGCTCCCAGGTGGCAGACTTGGGCAGTGGGATGGGGGTGGAGCGACGGGCTGAGGCCTGGGCCTCCCTGGAGAGGGCTGGCTTGGGAAGAATGCTTCTCAGAAGAGGAATAGTTTTTGCTCTAGTTGTGCCGGGTTCCTGCCTCCCTGGGGTTTGGTCCTCGGAGCTCTGGGTGGGCCCCTTGAACAGGCCTTCCAGCTCCATGTTGCTCTCAGGGACACCCAGGGACATTTCCTCCTGGTGTCAATTCCAGCTCCCTGGCAAACACTGAGGAGTGTCCTGGGTGGACGCTGGTGGTGGCAGGGAGAGGGCCAGCCCCATAGGAGGGGAGAAGGCCTCACCGCATGTCACAGTAGGACCAGCTAGCCCGGCCCCTCTGCCATTCTACATGCGAGGAAACAAACCCAGACAGGGGAGGACAGTGACCCAGGGTCACCTGGCTAGTAACGGCAGAGCCGGGGCCGGAACCCAGGTCTCTGAGCTGCCAGGCTTTCTTCAAGCTTTAGCAATCATGTTCTCCAGGGCCCAGAATTGCCCCCTT
This sequence comes from Panthera uncia, assembly GCF_023721935.1. Classification (NCBI taxonomy): domain Eukaryota; kingdom Metazoa; phylum Chordata; class Mammalia; order Carnivora; family Felidae; genus Panthera; species Panthera uncia. The sequence goes on from NW_026057582.1 coordinate 24,741,347, forward strand.
CCCACCACCCAACTCCCCATCACATCCTGGCCATATTCCACGTCAACTGCTGCACGCCCTCTTCTAGGCCCAGCCTCCCGCCCCTCTTTCCCGCAGGCTCTCTCTCCCTGTGTTAGAACCGCTTTGCTCTCTTTGAAGCACATGCCTTCCAATCTAGGTTGACTTGTCTCATCTCCCCAGCTGATGTTTGAGACAGGTGCCAACGGGTAGAGCAGTACACTGGACAGGGCACTGGGCCAGGGGCTCAGACACCTGCATTGGAACCTGGCTGGGCCACTGACCTGCAGCGTGTCTCAGGGAGGTCGGGGCCTCCGTGGCCCTGTGGTCTACACCAGTGCTTTTCAGACTCTGTCCGTAGGGTCTGCCTTGGCCAGAGGGAATCCTGCCCCCGCTTGGATTCAGCTGCGGCAGCTTTTCCCTTTTTCTTTCAGAGGGGAAGATTCTGAGGTGGTGAAGACAGTTTGAAAGCCATTTTGAGGTCCTTTCTAATCCTGTTAATTTTTGTATTTCACTCACCCCTCCCATTGCTAGCAGGAATACGGCATCCTACACAGAACATTCACAATAAACATGTGGCGGATGGAATTGAATGGCAGTGCTGGGAAGCAGAGGGCTGCTAAGCCTGGCTGGGCAGGGAAGGGGCATGAGAGCAGGAAGTAAATGGCCAGAAGGCAGCTGGAAGGAAAAGGGGCCTGGAACAGGCTTCCAAGGTGAAGGTGGTCTTTGAAAAGGGGCCGAGGCTGCCCTGAGCCTGCGGTTTCTGCTCTCTTCCTCCTCCGGGTTCCCTCCTGGCTTGCCCCTTAAGTGGGCCACCACCTCTTCCACAGCCCTCCCGCAGGGGCCACGGCGTCCTTGCACAAACCCTGCCCATCCCCTGCTGCCAGGGCCGCCCACGCGGCTGGGCGGACACGAGTCTGGCAGCCATTGGTGTGGCTGAGCTCTCCCGGAATGAGGTTCGAAAGGGCCATGGGGCTGGCACGGAACAGAATCCTGTGGCCTGGTCAGCAGGCCAAAAGCCAGGGGGGCCGCTGTCGTCTGGGCCCCCGAAGGCAGGCCTTCCTGAAGCTGCAGAAGTCTGCAAGGCTTCTCCGGGCACGCGGGGAGGGGGCCGGATTTTGTGTGCTTTTGTCAGATGCAGTCTGTGCTTTCCGTTGTGTGGGTATGTTAGTGCTGCTTCCAGATCTTGGCTCCTCCTGGAGCTACAAATTACACTCTAGCCTCCATCCTGTAGCAGCGCTTCCATGCCCCAGGGTAACAGGGACCACCCCGATCGTACAAGTGTGGCCACCCACAACTAGAAAAGCCTGTGTCGTGCATGGTTTAACTCCGACCGGGGTAAGAAAAGGCCTGAGAAGCACAAAGGGGAACCACAGTGACAGCCCCAAGAAGCGCCATCAGGACACTTCCTAACATACTGTTTGAATTTCATCGTCATTGCCATGTTCCTCCAGCACCCGCCCACCTCAGAACTGCTCTCCACTTTATACCATCTGCCAAGTTCTTGGGGCCGCCATCACAGTCATTCAAGCAAGCGCTCACCTCAGCGTGTCTCAGCTGGAGAGTCTTTAACCTTTTTTAAGAACATACTATGTGTGGGGCACTTTATAAACTTCAGGTACTCTGCAAACGTTGTTTTATTCGGTCATCAGAACAACCCCACGAAGCCGATGCTTTTGGCTGCAAGTAACGGTGAATTCGGTGATATCGGATTGAGCCCGGGGTCCTCACCGAATGATGAAGGAACTGATGAGCTCAGGAAATAGTCCAGGGGCAGACGGCTCCAGCCGCCAGGACCCAGGTTCTTGCCATGTTTCCATTCTGTCATCTTTACCATGTGGGCTTGGTTCTCCTAGTAGGTATCTCCATCATAACAAGATGGCTGCTAACGTCCCAGCCACCATTCCAGACATGACATCTGGCTGTAAAAGCACAATTCACTTCCTCTCATGCTTTAAGAGCAAGGGAGTATTTCCTAAAACAACCCTCCACACACACACACACACACACACACACACACACACCCAAAAGATCCTTCCTCACATTCACATCTCATTGACCAGAATTGGGTTATAGATTCGTCAGAAAATTAATCACTGGCGAGGGGAATGGCATACCAAGATTAGTTTAGACTAATTAGGATTTCCCCCTCCCACCCCAGGCAGCTTCAGGAGGAGGTGGACTCCTGAAAAAAAAAAAAAAAAAACAGACCATAAAGGAAAAAAGCAAGAGTGATGTCTGCCATTGGATGTCTGCCACATGGATAATTACTGTTATCTCCATCTTACAGATGGAAAAAGTGAGGCTAAGAGAGATGAAACAATGACTTAAGGTCACATCAAGAGGCCAAGTTAGGACGTAAGTCCAGAATTGTTTGACTCCAAAGCCCTGGCTCTTTCTACTACCGGATGTACCAAGCACTAGTCTATGTGTGCTTATGAGTAAGAAAGATTGGTATATCCATATCCATCTCTGCTGGAACAAAGGGTATAAATAATATCCACATACCCTCGCACACTATTTTACTGCCAATACAATTATGTCATAAGAATTTACGTTCAGGTATGTTCATTTGGACCAGCATCTATCTAAGACCTCTAGGGCCTCTAAGGTCTCTAGAAAGAGACTTTGACTTTCGGGACAGACTGGTAAGCCCTCGCCTTGACCTTTAGAGACTCCCCAGTGAGGGAGTTGTATGAAGAGATAAGTACAACTCTTTGTGATATATGCAGATTGCCATGTAAGTACAGAGCCAGGACACGCTGGAGACCAGTATCACAGGAAAGGTAAAAACTTTACCTGCTGTTTTGAAAGATGTCTAGAAGTTTGCTTAAAGAAGAAGAGGGGAAACACATTTCTTCTAGGCAGAGAAAAAGGCATGGGCTTGAAAGTTCGTGTTACGTTTGAGGAACAAAGAGGGATTTAATGCGGTCAGAAAGTAATTGAGGGGCAGGAAGAGGCAGAAAGGGGGTTGTAAGCACTTTCCCAGGAGTCTTGCCTTCCAAGGTGGGAAGTGTGCCTTAATTCTGTTAGGCAGCTGGAAGATTTTTAAGTGGGAAAGTAAAGTGATCAAATTTGAATGATTTTGGAGATTTGGAACCCCCTAATGAGCCCCAGTGAACGTGAGTGGACAATGTCCGTGGCTCAGCTACAGATACGTGGATTCCAGAATGAGTTAAGAGAAGTCACTGACAAGGAACGATGCCTCTGAGCATTAGCACCATGTCCCACTGTAATTGGAGACAATGTGCCTGTACAGGGATGTGCAGAACCTTGCACGGGTTTGAGAAGACCCACAAAGACTATGGATAACTTGATTGATGTATCCGTACTGAACAAACACACTGACTCTGAGATTATTAAGAAAAGCTAGCATCTATTGAGTACTTACTACGTTCTGGGTACTCTGCTAAGTCCTCCATATGCACTATCTTATTTAACTCTTACTTAAACCTTGTAAGGAAGGTTTAAGCTAAGTTATATGAAGTTGCCAATATTTGATGTGATTACCTTATGAAAACTGATGAGGAAGCCTGGTGGTTGGCACAGATCACACGATCACACGTAGCAGAGCAGGATTCGAACCCAGGTCTGATAAAGACTGTAGAGTGAGGCAACCCTAAGTTCCCACTGTGGCTACCACTGACTAGCTGTGTGTCCTGGGACAAATTACTTAACCTCTCTGAGCTTCTGTTTCTTCACCTACGCAATGAGGATAATAACCGAACCCACTTCATTAGGTGTGGGTTAGGAGAGAGAATGCATTAAAACACTTAGCACGATGCCAGACACAGAAGAGGTACCCGATGAATATTAGTTGTGTCTATCATCACTGCTATTAATATTCCAAAGCCTGGGCTGTTAAGCACCTTCCCAACCTGCTGTGGGGGAGATGCCTTCTGGAATCAGTGTGCCCCCTGGGTGGAAAGGAAAGAGATTTTCCTGCAGGAACCAGATCGGCATTGCTGGTAAATAAATAGTCTTAGGCTCGCGGGGCGAGGAGAACCAGGAGCTATGCTCTCCCATTTCCAGCACTGCTGGCCTCTGCTTATTCCTTCTCTCCCGAGTCCCTGGGTCCTCATGGCCCCAGGGGATGGACCCGGGAGGAAGCGGCCTTCCCACTGGAAGAATAGCTGGGGTAGCTCCCATGAAGCTACTTCTGCCTCCTTTTCCCATGAACCAGCCTGAATGAGATGTATCTCCAGGATACCCTGGCTGCTTTTGCTTTTGAGAACCACACCCGTCAGTGAGGGGTCCTTCTAGTTCCCATTGTATGTACTTTCCGGTTTTGTGTACAGATGCCTGTGATACATGCATGCATGCAACTGTGTGTGTGTCTCTGGACCCAAGTGGAGCTCCACTGGCACGGGCTGGAGGTTGGCACCACATTGGCAGCCTCAGCCCCAGGACACCTTTTGCTTATTACATTCCACGCTTGGGTGGAGCTCCTGCCTGCTGGGTGAGTATTGACTCCAGGCACTTCTCCATCTAAATCTCCAGCGTTCCTTCTTTAGGCAGAAATCACAAGTGCTGCTAACTTGAGAATGAAGTTCAAAGCCCAGCCCCCTGCAGTTCTCAGCATATCTCCTGGAGATGGGGTGCTTCCGAGCACAGACTGACACAGGCAACTGCGATAATAAGAGGCTGAAAGAAATCGAGAAGAGGCAGGCCGGCTAAACCACACCTTTGTCTCAGCACTTTTGCATGAGCACAGATCTTTCCGGCATCGTCTGCCCCTTTGCCTGGCTGGACTCTTGCACGAGACCTGGCTGCCCCCAGTTGAGTCTCTCTAAAAAACATGTCCAGTCCCCTCCAGAGGAACTCAAAACACAAGACACTCCTTATACATTTTCCTGGAAACATGCTATAGCTCCAGCCTGGGAAAGCTTCCAAAAAATTTCCAAACCAAAGATGATGATGATGATGATGATGATGATGATGATAGAGGTGGGGGAGGAGAGAAACTTGGGCAAACGCTCCCACTGATTAATGTTCAAGGGAACAGACTTGGATTGTAGGGAAAGGAAAAAAGAAGGGTTTTCCAGGTCAATTTAAACATTTGTGCCGTTTGCTTTAAAGGCAGTTTCAAAATAGTTGGCCTCCCCAAAGCGATTTTTTGGAATCTACCCAGAGGGCAAAAACTTACCCTTCCTTCCCCCATCTGGAAAGCTTTCACACCAGAGGCCCCACTCATTCCTGAGCTCTGGCTTCAGAAAGAAGGACTTTCCCAACCTTCCAAGATTCCCTGCCCTCCCTCACCCTGCTGACCCATAAGGAGTTCTGTTTGCTCCACCCAGCAGCAGCTGCATTCCAGCTGTGAAGCTATTATGAAACATTTAGGAATCCTCTGGCTGGAAGGTAAACGAAGAATGTGTCCTAATAACACCTGAATGCTGGCGAAAGCTGCAAGGAGAGAAGCACCAGGAACACGGTTTTGACTTTGGGTTCCCTTCATAATTCTACTGTGCCGAAGAGGCGGCCGTGAGCTCCCGAAAAAGTTTTTAGTGATCTTACAGACAAAAGTGCTGACCAGCCTGACCGCGCCCCACCCCCCCACCCCCCAGCCCCCGTCACTGTGAAACACCAGCAACCAAATTCAGACATATTTGTGAAGATTCAAAAATATTTTCACTTACTCATGAGCTCTCGTCTTTTTAATTAAAGCACAACATCTTGCTCAAAACAAGCCTTTGGAACAGCAGAGTAAACAGAACCTTAATTTAGGAATTCGCCAACCAATCTCCACTGCTGCGGGCAGGTTACGGCAGCAGTTTGGAGGCAGACGATGGACTGAAAGTCCAGGAGGCTCCCTGCCCTCCCAGAGATGGTGTCTGTGCCTGACGATTCAGGTGGGAAGGAGGGGGAGGGGGCTCAGAGACCAAAGAGGATCCTTTAAATACATAGAAGTTGGCCAGACAGGGCAGGCCCGAGCAAATGGCTTTTTAGGCAGCTGAAGCCCTCAGCAGCTGTCAGAACAACTGCCACCAAGGCCTTCCGATTGCCAAGAGCGCGCTGCAGCATTCACTGGGGCCTTTCCCCTCAGCCTCATCGCCATTGTATTATCTCCTGGGACTGCACTGGAGACCCTTGGGTTAATGATCCCATCTCACTACCTGGTTTTATTTTTTTCAACGTTTTTTGTGTTGTTTTTTTTTTTTTTTTTTTTAATTTATTTTTGGGACAGAGAGAGACCGAGCATGAACGGGGGAGGGGCAGAGAGAGAGGGAGACACAGAATCGGAAACAGGCTCCAGGCTCCGAGCCATCAGCCCAGAGCCTGACGCGGGGCTCGAACTCACGGACCGCGAGATCGTGACCTGGCTGAAGTCGGACGCTTAACCGACTGCGCCACCCAGGCGCCCCTCACTACCTGGTTTTAGAGCGGTCGGCAGTAGCTGCCTAGCTACACGCTGCCTTATCCAAACCGCTTCATTCCCTGGCGGCTGAGATTCTGTACTTATTCGCTAGCATCACCGGCCACCCAGCCAGACAGCAACAATTAACCACCATGGGAATGCTTTGAGAATCCAGCATCTGGGGTGAGGAACCCCACGAAGTCCTCCATTAATTCCTGGTGCTGAAAGCCGATATGGAAATTTAGCTGGAGAGCTGGTGGCCTGTGTCCCAGGGGACCACCCAGCTATTGTGAAAGTGCCCTCTCCCTTCTTCCTGCTCCCGCTGTCCCACTTCAAACACTCCCTGTGATCCACCTTTTTAACACCTCCAGGGCCACCACTGCCACCATCACCCCCGCCCCCTGACCTAACCACCCACTTCTCAGCCAGGTCCTTTTAGAGAGCAGCCTGCAGAGTTGCCATGGGGAGCCCCCCCCCCCCCCCCCCCCCACCGTACCATTTGGGGCTTTGAGACCCTAGAAGGAAAGCACCAGGAAACCCCAAAGCGTTCTCCTTCTCGAAAACAATGGCTTCCAGGGTCTGTGCCAGACACAATCACAGCACCCGAAATAGACTCATTGTCCTCTTGTGCAATATCCAGGAATTTGGTGAAACTCATCATTTTTCAGGTTACCGATAATGCAAGTTTGGAAACTGAAACAGGAAGGAACACAGGCTGAAAAAGCTTTTATCCAGCCCACAGCATTTTTCTCTCCAGATGCAAGACAGTTTGTTTTTTTTGTTTGTTTGTTTTTTGGGGCTTTTTCCAGCAGTACTTTGGTGGGGTTAAAATTAGCTGGCAGCATTCTGGTCACATGCTAGACAGCAAAACAAAAGGGAGTTGTTCCCTGGCAGGTCCTGAAGCAGCCGACAGACCTTCCTAATCCATGGACTTCTGGGAAGCTGGCTCTTCAGGCCCTGGTACAGAGGGGCCACGCCACTGATTCCCCTCTGTCGTCACCCGGCTGCAACAGGGGCGGAACACGGGCAGTGTCCAGGCTGTTTGGGACCTCGGAGCTTGCCTCCATCTGGGAAGTCACTCAAGGGCCACAAAATGGCTTTTGCAAATCTTCCCATTTGGGAGAGGAAGGCTGAAAAAAGGAAGAACCTCTGAAGCCAACACATAAGCAAACACTGCAAGGACGCGGAGAGAAAGAGGAAGGGCCGTGTCTGAAATGTGGACGCGGGCCTCACCTTCCGGGGCAACGGGCTGCTCCTGGCATGTTTAAAACAGAAAAATCATACATCCGAACTATGTGTGGCTAGCTTTTTGGATGGATCCTTTATTACTGGACCCTGATGATAGGGACTCATCATGATCTGCTTTGTTCTTCCAGCTTAAAACTGTCACCCAGAAGCGCTGGATGAAAAATGCAGCCTCTGATTCATGCGCACAGTCAGGAAACATCTCTTGCGCTCAGTACAGAAACATGTCCGTCAACTTGGGGAAGGAATCACCGCCACGAAATGTGCTTTTGGCTTGCCACAGCTTAGCAGCTGCCGGAGCCAAAAACCCAGCTGCCTGGGTTGTCTGGGGAAGGTGGTAGCTGGGGGCGAGTGGGGAGAATGTAGAGAAAGAGGGGCTTTCTGAATCACCTGATCTGTGTGCCTCCACCTCCTGTTTAATTCCAAGCCAAAACCCACCTCGAGATGTCTCAAGGGCCAACTGCTCCTAAAAATCGTGTTTAACACTACTCCTTCCAGCTCTGCGCCTGCCGTCAAGGTGAAGCGGATGGCTTTTATTGATTAATTTATTTCTTTGGAAAGGGCTACTTTGAAGTCAGGAAATTCCAGGGAGACAGAGTGCGTTGCCCTGGCCAGAACTGCTGTGACAATCATAAGCAGACACCCAGAGAGAGAGGTGGGTTAAAAGAAACTGCAGCTAAGCGCCAGGAACTTGGATTTTTCGTCTTTCCCCGGCCCCGGCCTCCATGTCAGCAGTGCGCTTATGAAGAAATACCTCGTTTGGCTCAACATTCTGTGGTGGTCAGGGGTTTGTGCGAGCTATGTGGAGCCTGCTTTGTCAAGAGGGCTTCATAAACCAAACACGCCTCTGACTTGGATCTCATCCTGAAGCCCTCATTATACAGGCAGACCGAAACAGAAATTCCCCTTGCTTTAACGCCCAGCACATAAAGTCCTCTTTAATAAACATACACCATTTTTCAGTGGGACAGCCTCAAGGTGTCAAAAGTACATAAAGGTCTGAAAGCTGAAACCGTAGATAAACAGTGCGCTGAAATATATTTAGCAGAAAATATTGAAAGCCACAGGAAAAATATGTTCTCTTCCTGGGATGTTAACGAAGGTTTAGGTTCAGGAAACCTTCAGGAAATAGCAAGTTGGGTTGAGAAGGAATACTGTTCAATGTAAATAAATCACTAAACCTCTTTGGCCTTCCTAGGCCTTGGCTGGAATGGAGTATTTCATTTTTTCCCCATTAAACAGGCCACCCGGGGAGTTGGCATTATAGACCTGAACATGTACCAAATCTGAATGTGCTATTTTGTTTCTGTACATTGAATCAGACTGTGTTTCAAACAGCAGCTTGTGCAAAAGGGGGGGGGGGGGGGGCGGGGGAGGACCGCGCAGGCTGGTGCGCCCTCGCTCAAAGTGTCAATGACAGACCTGTTTCACCTCAGATCACCCAGTGTCTTGTCCCTGACAGGGACATAGTCTCTGTTGTTGTTGCCCAAGGTGATGTCATGCTCATTCTTAAACCCAGGGTTCTAAGGGTTGCGCTTATACTGCAATAAAATGGCTTCAGAAAGACCCAGATTTCCTGCCGTCTCAAGGTAGGGACACAGAGAACAGGAAAGGGCAGGCAGCCACTCTCCCTAAGATGGATGCTGCATGATGTAAGCGGCTGGCTAAACGTCTGGCATCCTTGCCGTTTTAAGTTGCCAGCAAAATATTATTAAAAAGATAAAATACACGCGAACCGTGCAGAATGTAGGGCTGCTGTGTTTACATCCGGGTTTTGATGACTCAAAGACTTACACTCGAGCTTGCTGAAAAGCTCTATTAAAAACACAGCTTTGTGAAAGCCCCCAGGGAGCAGGAAGCCGGGCTGGGGGTGTGCGTGATTGTGCTGTAGGGGGGTGGGGGCGGGGGGTGTGGTGACCCGCCCAAGGACGGGTTCTTAGGCCTGCGGTCCTGGCCCGGCACTTAAAGCCCGGGAAGTGCTTCGAGGTTAACCTTCTCTCGGCTTTGGAACCAGAGCAGGCAGGGTTAACCTTTTTCCAGAACATTTATTTCACCATCTCACTGACTAGAGGGAGGAGGGGCAGGAGGCAGAGCGAGAGCCTGCCGCGCTGAGAGGCTGCGGATCACAAGGCCATTCTGATAGCCTCCTGTCCCCATGGCAACTGCAACGGCATTTATCAGTTCCTTCTGCGCACAGGCCCAGCAAATCTGCATTGCACATGGCAGGCTTCCAGCATTTCAAATGAAAGAGCACTTTGAACGGCTGCCAAGTTTGGAAGGAGCAGAACTGTCAGGGCTGCTTAAAGCTGGCAGTTTATACTGGGGAGGCTTTCGCTTCCCAGAATCCTCCGGGCCTGGCGAGCTGCCAAGTACTTAGCGGAAGCTAAAAAGTAACTCGCTCCCCTCCCTCCTCTCCCCTCCCCTCCTCTCGTCCTCCCCTCCCCCTGCTCACACTCCCCCTCCACGCCATTCACTGCAGTGCTCTCAAAATTTTCCACATGTCCTGTGTCACCAGTGCAGGCTGTACAATGAAAACCAGAACGCAGGCTGCCCACGGCCGGTCTTTTTTATTAATAAGGGGGGTGCGGGGAATGAGGCAGGTTGGGATCCGACACTGACAGCCGGGGCACCCTTTCTCCGCTGTACCTGCCATAACCGCTGGGTGTGAGCCTGTGGGGTGTGTGTGTGTGTGTGTGTGTGCACACGCGCGCCTCTCACCCTTAAAAATACATTAATGAAAGTAAAAGTAAAAGCAGCTTCAGGGCTCGAGACACCCTGAGCCCCGGGGGTGTAGTGGGGGTAGGTTTCCGTTGGGTGCTTTGGAGCTTCATTGAGGGTGGAAAATGGAGGTCATGCAGGCCGCGCTGTTCAGATCCAGCCTTTCCAAGAGCCCTGGGGAAGAGGGTTGTTATTGAGAACTGAGCCAGTTTCTGGAGCTTTCCTTGAATCTCTCGGGTGTCATGGTGAAAGCTCTGAGGCCACCGGTGGGGAGGGAGTTCAGAGATGGTTTTCAATGGAAAGTTTACCAGATAACTTCTGACCGTCAAGCACAGCACAAGGACTTCTACTAGCAGAAACGGGAAATTGGCATAGTGTTCAGTGTGCTGAATTTTTTCAAAAAATTATAATCTACACTGAGATCAAGGGCCTAGGCTTTATTTTCCAGTACAAATAGAACGAAAATTGTCTGCCGCTTAGGCGGTTGGATAGAGTTCAGGAAAACTATGTCTGGCATTAATTCCAAAGTGGAGGTTTTGGTTCAAGCGAGGCCCATTAATTTCAGTAAACTGTTTTCACTAGTCCAGACCCTGCTGCGCAAGGACTATTTATTACCTTTTGCTAACCTGATGTCTGCAGAGTTGTAAAGCAAAGGGAAAAAAAAAGAAAGATCCAGGGTGGAGATATCTATATCTTGGATCAAATGGGTTTTGCACCTTCCCTTTGGGGGCCATGTTTTATGGGGCGTTTTCTATCCTTGGTTTTTATCAGCCCCAGTTTTTATTTTAATCCATCTTGCAATGAATTAGAGGAAAAAAAATCCTGATGGAAAGGAATCTGGCAAGAGCAAATACCTATCTCTTACCTCCTTCAGAGGGGCACCGCCAGGCCACAGGATGTTTTGTGTGCCTGTCCCAGGCTTCCAGGTCCAGTGCAAAGCCCTGACATGATTCACCCCAACGATTGGGTCTAAAATACACCAAGACAGTCAATTTTGGCATTTGTTCTCCCTTAGGAATTTTACTAGCTGCCTTAGAAAAGCACATAAATTGCTTCCCCCTCCCTCTCTTTTTTCCATGCCTCCTCTCCTCATCACCCCCCCCCCCACTTCAGTCCATCTTGATGTCATTTCAAAGAGAAGGATGAAAAGGGGGGATTTGTCAGGCGGTCAGGTTTGTGAATGTGTCTTTCCAGCCCCCAACACACACACAAACACACACACACACACACACACCAGCTGAGAATGTTAATCAGAATTAAAAGCCAGTCAGTACTATTAAAGCATCAAACACCAAGACTTAGAGCAGGAGGGGGAATATAGGGTGGGGGTGGAGGGAGTGGGAATGAAATGGAATTCAGGCCTCTGCACTGATTTACTAAAACGAAGGAGGGGAAAGGTAGCACCAATTTGATCAGCTTGTCAAATGTCAAAATTATTGGTCTTTTCTTTAACTACCCCCCTCCCTGCCCCAACACAGTCAAGTTTTGTGCCTTTCCCAAGTGTGATTAATCTCTGGCAGAGGCCAGAAACAGGAGTAGGTTTCTTGGCTGCCCGTTCTGATAAACAATCTGTTCCTGGGAAGAGTAGGTGAAGGGGGCGTAAATTGAGGGGGGTAATCTCCGGGTGTGGTGGCTGGGGGGGTGCGTGGAGGAAAGGAGGGGAGGCGGAGGCCAGCCTAGTTAACTCTCACCACCCGCCTGGGAAATGCAAGTGTCCTTCCTTTGGAGCGCGTGGTTTTGGGGTGGGTCAGGTTTCCTGCCCCTAAGAATGTGAGCAGACAGTGAACCCATTCTTGCTGCCAGTTCACAACGTTCAGGAAATGTCGGAGGGACACCGAGGCCTCAGGGAGCAGGGGGCAAAGGGAGGGCGCTCTGGGCGTTGCAGACCACGGGCCAGTGTGCACACAGAAGGCTTGCCGGGGGAAACCGAGGCAGCGGCTGGGAAGCCTGGGTGGGGCCCGTGGTGGTAGGAAGTATTGCAAAGCGGAACAGGGAAAGACAGAAGATGTTCAAAACAAAAGGAGGGATGATTTTGCTGCATCGGACGCTGCTGGTATTGAAACTGTAGGCAAGAGAGCTGGCTGTGGATTTTGCAGTGGGTTTATTGTGTGGGCATCCAGGCAGAAAGCGGCAATATGAAAAAGTGGGGAGGGGGAGAGTCTACCTTGAAGAGAAATCAGTGCCGAGAAGGCTGTGCATGGCTGGGAAATGTCACTAAGGAGAGTGCAGTGGCACTGAATAAAAGGTGAATAATTGGGTACCTTTTGGAAAAGAAATGTAAAAATATTAATAAAGGCAAGAAACCCACTTCTTCTCAGCTTGAAAAGCAAATTCACTTCTCACCTCCTGCTTCTCCTCCCCACCCAACGCACACGCACAGGCACCCATACACACACACACACACACACACACACACACACACCCCTCTTGTCTACTCTGCATCCAAGAAGCCTGGGCCAGGCTCGCTTTCCTTTGGATTTAATTACATGAAAATGCTGAACAAAACCCTGTAATTACACCCTTAGTCCCTGCCACTCAGGCCCAGCACACTTCCTGCCTAGTTTTGTTTTTTAAAGAAGAGGTCATTGCCTCTTTTCTTTCCAAATTGACCAAAACAAAAAAGTAAAAACCCCAAATAAATCCAACTGCTCCAAGCTTCAGCACCACCAGGGATTGGGGATGGGAAATCCGTGTCCCTGTAGGAAAGAGGAGAGAAGACAGGCTGAGCTCCTGTCCTCTTACTTTAGCTCTTAGGTCGAGGGGCAGTGACTGTTGATTTGTCTGCCAGCCCAGAAGAACAGAGATGCCAGGCTGGCCACCCCGGAAGGAAATCTTCCAGGAACAGGATGAAGAGCGTGGCCAGGCCTTAGCATTAGGCCTCAATTTCCAGCTATTTCACTGAGAAGGGCTTAGAGCTGGAAAAGAGTTTTAAGACGATGGCTCACCTTTCTATAGCTCTATGCAGTTTTTTAATATATATTCTTAAAGTTTATTTATGTATTTTGAGAAAAAGTGCACCCATGGGGAGAAGCAGAGAGAGAGAGAGAGGGAGAGAGAGAATCCCAAGCAGGCTCTGCAGTGGCATCTCAGAGCCCCATTAGGGACTCAAACTCGTGATCTGTGAGATCATGACCTGAGCCAAAACCGAGAGTCGGAAGGATGCTTAACAGATTGAGCCAACTGTAGTGCCCCTAGGGCTATATGTATGTGTACACACACACACACACACACACACACACACACAGACGATTTCACAGTAAGCCCCTGAAGTAGGGAGAACAAATTTCAATATCAATGCTCACACTCAATGGGTGAGGAAACTGAGGCCCAGAGAGAATAAATAGATTGCTCTAAGTCAGTCATGTGGCTGGTGGGAGTGTTGAACAAGCACTGTCTCTGATGACTTTTATGCTCTGACACCAGGAAACTAGGACATCTAGGAGGAAATGGAGGTTTTTGGATTTGGGGCCAGAGCCAATCTGACTTGGTTCATCATTAGATCCTCAGGACCGAGAGAGAAAGTGCTCTCTAAAAAAAAAATAGTTGAATAACGGAATGAATGGCAAATGGAAGGGCACACGTCAAGGAGCTGGGGAATGGAAACCCACCAGGCCATCTGGTGGCCCAGTTTCAGCTTTGAAGCAAAAGTAAGTGATGAGAATAGTTTCACACCCACTAGGGACATATCAGGCTTGGATCCTCTAGGTCTGGCCAGAGAGGGAAATTCAAATTAAAGCGTGGTGGTCCTCTAGATGGATCAGGGTTAGGGATACCCCTTGTTCCCTCACCTCCTATCTCCAATGATGCCTAGGCCAGGTTTGGTTGTCAGGGGTATAGACCTCCCCCGGGCGAGAAGTGTTCTGAGGACAGCAGCCGTACTTACCAAGTGGCCTCCAGCCCAAATACAGGCCTGCACAGTTTGGGTGGGTGTGTAGTCAGTGTTACCTGAATTAGGTGAGAACAAAGGGTTGTTTCTTATGTGATATGGACTGTGGGTCTGTGAGAACAAAGGGTTGTTTCCTATGTGATATCGCTTGTGGGTCTGGAAAGAGGTTCCTTCCACCATAAAATGAACGCTTTCGGCTTTCCTCCTTCCCCTTCATCATTCAGCCTGGGGTCCTCCTCAGGGGTGAACATTTAAAATGTGGCTATCCTCGGGGGCGCTTGGGTGGCTCAGTCAGTTAAGCGCCCAACTTCAGCTCAGGTCATGATTCGCGGTTTGTGAGGTGGTGCCCTGCTTCGTGCTCTGTGCTGACAGCTCGGAGCCTGGAGCCTGCTTTGAATTCTGTGTCTCCCTCTCTGTCTCTCTCTGCCTCTCCCCTGTTCATGCTCTGTCTCTCTGTCTCAAATAAATAAATAAATAAATAAATAAATAAAATGCAGCTATCCTCGGTGAGGGTAATTTAGTAAGTTTCCTAATACTTCGGTGTGTTTGAGAGCTTCAGATTTTCCTCCAAACCCTCCCTCCTAAGGCCGGGTATAGAAAACCCAGAGAGAGAAAAAAGTCTCAGGGGATGCCAGGGAAGCAGAGTTACACCATTTTGCTCAAAGCTGACTGACTGGTGACTGATTGTACCTCCGAAATAACTCGTGCTAATTTGTGCATAATTCTGCATCTATTGGGACAGTAGTGACATTCTTAACCTGCAAACTCTTGTGGGGAGATGCATTTCACTTTCTTGCAGTTTCTGAATTTCTTAGAGGCATCCGGGGACTTCCCCCCACTCCCTCCCAAAAAGCTAGCAACTCTGGGGGAGAATAAGGAATGCTGGGTTTAAAGCCAGAGAACCTGGTTTCCAGTAATTCTGAACTAGCTCTGGACCTGCTTTCCTCACCTATACAGGAGAGTGATGAAAGTAACACCTACCTCACAGGGCTGGTGGGGGATCGGTGAGATAATGTCTGGGAATGCACTGCAGGGCCCTAGACAAATGGCCGTCATTATATTGTTCATAATCTCTTACATTTTATTAAGTGCATTATAATCTTGTATCTTCCATGCAGACCAATGAGTCAGGCAAAGGAGGCAGTGAAATTATTCCCATTTTACAGACTTAAGAACCAAGTTCAAGTGATTTGCTCAAGGTCAGATAGCTACTTAGTTAGGGTCAGCCAAGTCCAAGTCGAACAACATAATGTAAATATGTACAATGTAAGCACCCTCCTTTCCTCCTTCTCCTGAGTTAGGGGTTGACTGCCCAGCTCAGGCAAGTCAAAATATTTGCAGATCATAACCATCCACCCCAACCAGTGACAGCAGTGATGATGATGGCCCGTCTGTACCAGACTTGACCGACTTGACGGTGGGACCGGGAGGCCTCAGGGAGGGCTTCCCGCTCTGAGGCCCCGCCTTCTGGCGGCCCCCAGCAGGAAAGCGGGCGGCGGCGGCGACCGGTCTCCGAAGCTAGGCAGTGGAAATCCCCAGCACTGGTGCGGACTGGTGGGAACCCACTGGCACCCCTGCTCCCTGCTGAGGCCCATGCGGAAGCCGGTAGGATGGAGGGTCCGGGGTTCTGCGCACCTGTGGCCTTAGTTGCTCCCCTGCCAAGCTCTCCTCTGACTCTAGTCCTCCAAGGTCTCCTTCTCGGTTACTCCCCTTCTTGGGATGTGGGTATTTGTTTTAACCCAACTGGGCCAGTGAATAGAACCCTTGTCTGCCGCTTCCCATTTTTTTCCCTCTAGGCCTGGTCCTTAGGAGGCTCATTCCAGGGTTCCTTTATTTTTGGACCTAAAAACACACAGCAGCTTTTGCTGAGGGCAGCGCTGGGCTCCCCAGTGCCCTGGCACGCTGGCGAAGAGGAAACGGGGAGGAGGCAGGAACCAGACGCGACTCCCTCGGCCTTTCTTTCCTTCCCTGCTCCCCGCCCCTTCAGGAAGAAAGCAGTCAGAGATCTGATCGCTCGCTGAGGCCGCTGTGCCAGCACCAACCACTACGTCGTCCTCCTTTTCTTCCACCCAGCTTTGCCCAGAGCGCCCGGCTGCCCGCGCGCCGCAGGCTGGGCAGGTCCTGGCGGGTGGCGCTGGCTCCCCTCCCCAGGGATTCTCAGCGAATCACGTTGTTCCTGGGCTTTCACGCTCGAGTGGCTCTTGCGTAACCCTACGCCCTGGCCTAAGTTAATACTTTTTTTAAATACCAGAATTAATACTTTAGGAAAAGGCAAATACTTCCGCCACAGAACCTGAGAAAATGTGTAAATTACTCCGCTGACTGGTTCTCCCTCCCCCAGAGCCCCGAGGTTCCTGGCTAGTGGGGAAGGGGTCCCTTGGAGAGGCCGGAGCAAGGCCCAACCCAGACGTTTGTTTTCACCGGGTCCAGCTTACCGCCAGGCACAGCGTTACCAAAAAAGGCCTTTCTCCTGCCAGACCGCTTGGCTGCGTACGGCTGTGCAGCGGGGTGACGCGAGGTTCAGCCCGGGCCTCTTCGAAGGCTGAGCCAGTTGGCGGCAGGGATGCCAGGCCGAAGAGTCCCCAGCCCGACCCATCTCTGCCACAAAGGGCTCGAAACGGCTCGGGGACAGAAGGGAGACTGCAGGGAGCTTAGAAATGTGGGGACACGCTGCGACCTTCTCACCCTTAAGGTTGGGCGGTGGTCTCTGGAAAGGCCAAGTGGAGAGTTGACCAGTTTAGAGGGGGACAGTTCTCTGAGGGTGTCAGCTCAGATGGCACGCTGGAGGAGGGACAACCATAGGAAGTAAATTCAGGGAGGGCTGCAGGCGTTTCCTCCTTGAGCCTGGTTGAACCTGGCTTTGCTGGTCTCCCAGAACCCACCTCCAGTCTCTCCACCTGCTGTCTTAGGTCGAGCCCCAGACCAACCCCATCCTTCCCACCCACACCGTGGACACAGCACTGTCACATGGGCTTCGCCTTCCAGGGAGAATCTACCTCCAAAACATTGATGTTCTTGCTTCTCACAATTCTGGACACAACCCCAAATAGGGCCATCTCAGACAAGCAGTTAGGACAAAACTGACCACCATAAATGACGGTGATTCTTTGAGGGTGGAAGGGTGTCAAGAGAACTATGCTTTTTAAATTAAAGGATTATGAGACTGTAATGGAAGTTTGTTTAAATGCATGTTTATTTCTAACTCGGTGTGTCTGAAGACACCCGGCATGTATGTGTATATATATCTCTCCTTTAGTAACAGCGAAGACAGAGACAGACAGGGAGATGGAGACATATGTGCACGCATACCAAACATAACACTGTGACATAGACTCCAACTTGCTTTCTCTAGCAGCCTGGCTAGAGGGTTGGGGCTAGGTTGCCGTTCCTCAGTATTTTTGGTTTAATAAAGGGATGGGCTGGATAAATATTAATGTAAAGAAATGGGTGAAGCAGCCTAGCCAAAGCTAATGAGCCTGGAGCCCTGGGCTGGTGGGGATGTCACTCCATTTCCCAGCCCTATGTTTTGACTCACTCCAGGATAGCTGTGGTGTGGGGAGGGCTGAAGTTTGGAAGGGTGAGGCAATGCCCTGGAGCAGCTCTTTACAGAGGAATCACTGCTGGGAGCCAGTCAGCCTGGGAAAGTTTATTATTGTTGGGGGGTGCACAGCGAGCTCCCTTTTTTTCTTTTTTTTTCTTTTTGCAATAACAGAAATCCGGCTGCTCTGAGATGAAAGAGGGGTTCCCTAGGGCTCTTCCTTCCCCTTTTCTCCCCATCCTTAAAATTCCCCTTCCTTTGCACCTCTGACCCCAGAATGAGCGGGAGAACCATGTGCTGAGGAGTGCTGGGTGGCAGAACAGTCTCTGAAGGTCAAGTGTCAAAATAAAAATAAATACATCTTATTTCTTACACTCAACTTTATTACAATTAGTAGTAACAGTAGTGATGTGCATAATGACCCTCACATTTTATGCAATTTACAAAGTACTTTCACATGTTAAGTAGCAATAGTACCAACATTAATATCAATACTACTAATAACCAACACTTACTTCCTGTGAAGCCTGACACTGTGCTCTACACAGCGTATGGTGTGTTTGTTTCAGTCTGTGGCAGTGGCAGATCCAAAACTTCTTTATGTGTGAGAACTCACTGGCACAACCTGTTTGGAAAGGGAAGGATGGGGGTTGGTTATGAAGGTGTATTTTGCATAGCGCTTTACATGAGATTGTATGTAACAAAGAAGGGCCGATGGAAATTGTGAACACTGCAAATCGCCTTTGAGAACCTGAGCTTGTCACAACTACCTCTCAAACCAGAATTACTGGATGCAGATCCCACCTCCATCTCTAATGGCCGTGTGACCTTGGGCAAGTCATTTAACCTCTTTACTTTCTGAGCCTGCAAAACAGCTAATGATTTGAATCTACCTGGGAGACAGTATTGAGAGTTTAATGATGACGCAGGAAAACCACCTGGCAGTGTCTGGCTCACAGCAATCTCAGTGAGTTACCTCCTATTATGACAAAAAACAAAACAAAATCGCAAACAATTCTAGTAAGGTGGGGGCTATGATCCCATTTTACAGAGGGAACACAGGTGATGTGAAAGAAAGTAACTAGCTCAAGGTCACAAAGCTAGTAAATGATACAGAGGAAATTCCAACCAGGTTCAACAAACTCCAGAACCTGAAAGCCCCTTGTATTGCTTCCTCTCCTCCAGCCTAGCCCATGATAATCTCAATTTTCATGAGGGTGGGATGAGGGTGGGAGGAGCAGACCCAGTACTTAGGAGAATCAGTGGAACTGTCCTAACTAGAGCTACGACCAACCTTATCTGTTTTGCAATAAGCCATAATGATGAGCAGTGATCCCCTAACGGAAAAGACATCACGGTCTTGCTCAGCTTTCTGAGCACTACGGAATGAAATCACAACATGTGAGAAAGAATCCTGAAACTGCCACCGTGCTTTACAAAGAGATAGCAATATTATTAAATGCTGCTCCACCTTCTTTTATCAAACCGGGAAAAAGCACTCACCTGTTTGGCCTCTGCAGCACCTTCCCCCTCCCTGCCCCCAACTGCAGCTGTGAGCAGCCAGTAGCTTGTTTTCCTTAAAGGCCTCCGGGTGCTCTGGGTGCTCGCTGGTAGCGTCTTTAGACATTAAGCCAAAATTTTTAGAGTGCGACTGGGGGGGAGGAGTAGCTCACCCTGAATTCATTTAGCTCTGTAGTTGAAACTCGGGCTCCTAAACGAGAGCACAAAAAGAAATCGAAAAAGCAGTTTCTGGACCAATGGAAAACAGCTAATTTTGCAGGTGCTTTGGCATCAATGGTAGCAATGAATGTAACATCCATACCGGCGGGGGTGGGAGAGGTTTGATTACAGATGAAATGGGTAGTACCCTAAACGAAATTCGCAACGAAAATCTTGAAACTGGACATTTAAATTCACTGCCCGGGGTGGGGTAGGGAGCGGGATCGGAAATGACGCTTGTGGTTTTTTAATGCGTTTTTACTTGGGAAAGCCGGGCGGGGAGAGGAAAGGTCATCGTCTGTTTAATTTCCACCCCCAGCCCTGGACTTCCAGCATTAGCTCGCCCGGCCTCAGCTGTTGTACACACACGGTGAGGGGGGAGGGGAAGGCGGAGGCGCGGAGGCGGGGCCGACTGGGAGGAATCTGGGCGTCCTGCCGCGCATGCGCCTTCCCCGAGCAACAAGTGGGCTCCACAGACAGAGGAAGTGTAAGGGGGGGGGGGGGGAGAACTGGTGCAGAGCATGGTGGTGACGTCAGCGCTCCGCCCGGGCGGCATCCCGCGCGGCCAAGCCGGGGACAGCGCGAGCCGCAGCGCGAGCGGGAGCGCCGAGACGCGCCTCCGGAACGTAGAGTAACAATCACAACCCCACATTCCGGGCGAGTGCGAGCGGGAAGGGATGCGACCCGGGCCGAGGCGCCGCGCGAGCGCCCTGCAGCCAACGTGAGCGCCGCCAGCCGCGGCGGCCCGGGCGCCGGCCAGGCCTGGGGGCGGCGGGAGCCTGCTTGCGTGCGCTCCTCTCCTCTGCTCTCGTGCGTTCTGGAAGCAGTGGCCGCGGCGGCTCCCTTCGGCCGTGCAAACCCAGCCGCCGCCAGCGGAACGGCCGACGCTGCGGAGGGGAGAAGCACCTCTCGGCTGCCACCCCCTCCCTCCCCCGACCCTCCGGGGAAGCAGCGACTTCAGCAAGATTGGACCCGGGCACCGGGTGGCACTGAACCCTCTAGCCTTCGCCCCGGGGAGCCTGGCGGGGAGAGGACGCAGCTCGTAGCGGGGCCCCTAGGGGAGAGGAAGAGACAGCCCCTTTCGAGCTTCCAAGCACCAGCCACTCCGGGGAGGGGGCCAAGAGCCAACGGCGGCCAGCACTCGGCACCCTCGCCCCCTCCCCTCGGGCCCGACGCTTCCAGCCCGGGTGCGCGGCACCAGGAAGAAGGCGCCTGAGCTCCCCTCCCGACGAGACAGCCGCAGTAGGAGGTGGGGGCGAGGAGCGGGCTGAACTCGTCCGCCGCCCCGGCGGTGGAGCCCCCGCGGAGAGGCGCTGCGCCGGCGGTGGAGACTCGCGCTCCCTCCAACCCCTGGGGCAGAACTTTCTCGCCCCCCCTTCCTCCCCCGCAGCCGGACTCCCTCCCCAGCCGGCCAGTCCTCCCGGAGGAGAAGGCGCCGCGGAGACAGCCTGGGCGGGGGCCTACCTTCCCCAGGGCGGGCATCATGTCGGCGGCGCAGGTGTCCTCGTCCCGGAGACAATCTTGCTACCTGTGCGACCTGCCCCGCATGCCCTGGGCCATGATCTGGGACTTCTCGGAACCCGTATGCCGCGGTTGCGTCAACTACGAGGGCGCCGATCGCATCGAGTTCGTGATCGAGACCGCGCGCCAGCTGAAGCGGGCGCACGGCTGCTTTCAGGACGGCCGCTCCCCCGGGCCGCCGCCGCCCGTCGGGGTCAAGACGGTGGCCCTGTCGGCTAAAGAGGCGGCGGCGGCGGCAGCGGCGGCAGCTGCCGCCGCACAGCAACAGCAGCAGCAGCAACAGCAGCAGCAACAGCAGCAGCAGCAGCAACAGCAACAACAGCTCAACCACGTCGATGGTTCCAGCAAGCCTGCGGTGCTGGCGGCCCCGTCCGGCCTGGAGCGCTATGGCCTGAGCGCTGCCGCCGCCGCCGCCGCTGCCGCCGCCGCCGCGGTGGAGCAGCGCAGCCGCTTCGAGTATCCTCCACCGCCGGTGAGCCTGGGAAGCAGCAGCCACGCCGCGCGGCTGCCCAACGGCCTGGGGGGCCCAAATGGTTTCCCCAAGCCAACACCGGAGGAGGGACCCCCAGAGCTGAACCGCCAGAGCCCCAACTCCTCTTCAGCCGCGGCGTCGGTGGCGTCTCGGCGCGGGACGCACGGTGGGCTAGTGACGGGGCTGCCCAACCCGGGGGGCGGTGGAGGCCCCCAGCTCACGGTGCCCCCCAACCTGCTGCCGCAGACGCTGCTTAATGGCCCGGCCAGTGCCGCCGTGCTGCCCCCACCGCCGCCGCACGGCCTGGGCAGCCGTGGGCCCCCGACGCCCGCGCCCCCAGGGGCGCCCGGGGGCCCCGCTTGTCTGGGGGGCGCCCCAGGCGTATCAGCCGCGTCGTCCTCAGCGTCGTCTTCCACCTCGTCGTCAGTGGCCGAGGTGGGTGTAGGTGCTGGCGGCAAAAGGCCCGGCTCGGTATCGAGTACAGACCAGGAGCGCGAGCTGAAGGAGAAGCAGCGGAACGCCGAGGCCCTGGCTGAGCTGAGCGAGAGCCTGCGCAACCGCGCGGAGGAGTGGGCCAACAAGCCTAAGATGGTCCGCGACACGCTGCTCACGCTGGCTGGCTGTACGCCCTACGAGGTGCGTTTCAAGAAGGACCACTCTCTGCTGGGCCGCGTCTTTGCCTTCGATGCTGTCTCCAAGCCGGGCATGGACTACGAGTTGAAGCTGTTCATCGAGTACCCCACGGGCTCAGGCAACGTGTACTCCAGCGCATCTGGTGTGGCCAAGCAGATGTACCAGGACTGTATGAAGGACTTCGGCCGGGGTCTCTCCTCCGGCTTCAAGTATCTGGAGTACGAAAAAAAGCACGGCTCCGGGGACTGGCGCCTACTTGGAGACCTGCTGCCTGAGGCCGTGCGCTTCTTCAAGGAGGGCGTGCCCGGCGCCGACATGCTGCCCCAGCCCTACCTGGACGCCAGCTGCCCCATGCTGCCCACGGCGCTGGTGAGTCTAAGCCGCGCCCCCAGCGCGCCCCCGGGCACCGGGGCCCTGCCGCCTGCCGCCCCTTCGGGTCGGGGCACAGCTGCCAGTCTTCGCAAGAGGAAGGCGTCCCCTGAGCCCCCGGATTCCGCCGAGGGCGCCCTGAAGCTGGGCGAGGAGCAGCAGAGGCAGCAGTGGATGGCGAACCAGAGCGAGGCACTAAAGCTCACCATGACGGCCGGGGGCTTTGCGGCGCCCGGGCATGCCGCCGGAGGGCCGCCCCCACCGCCTCCGCCCCTGGGACCCCATTCCAACCGGACCACCCCGCCCGAGTCAGCCCCCCAGAACGGCCCTTCCCCCATGGCCGCCCTCATGTCGGTGGCAGACACTCTGGGCACTGCGCACTCGCCCAAGGACGGCAGCTCCGTGCACTCCACCACTGCGTCCGCGCGGCGCAACAGCAGCAGCCCGGTGTCACCGGCCTCGGTGCCCGGGCAGCGCCGCTTGGCATCACGGAACGGGGACCTGAATTTACAGGTGGCGCCCCCGCCTCCTAGCACCCACCCGGGCATGGACCAAGTGCACCCCCAAAACATTCCGGATTCCCCTATGGCCAACAGCGGGCCCCTCTGCTGTACCATTTGCCACGAACGTTTGGAGGACACGCATTTCGTTCAGTGCCCATCCGTCCCCAGCCACAAATTCTGTTTCCCTTGCTCTAGAGAGAGTATCAAGGCCCAGGGGGCCACCGGCGAGGTGTACTGCCCCAGCGGAGAGAAATGCCCCCTGGTTGGGTCGAATGTACCTTGGGCCTTCATGCAGGGTGAAATCGCGACGATCTTAGCTGGAGATGTTAAAGTGAAAAAGGAGAGAGACCCTTGAACCACAAGACAGCCACCTCCTTTGCCCCTGACCGGCTCCTCTCCGATCCAGAGGGCCCCTCCCCCACCCCCCTCCCCCCTCCCTTCCCTCACCCCCAAGATGTAGAATTGTGAATATAACAAACTGCAAAAAGTTAGTCTTATGTATAGACATTATTTTCGTCGTATGTTTCTATATTTTGAAACAAAAGGTATGTAACTTCTTCATTTGAAGGATAAGCTGGTTTGTGTTAAGCAGTATAATATTGGTTGGGTCATTTGCATCATTTCGTTAGCATTTATTTGGTGGCAGAGTGTTTGCCTAGGTACCGAATTAATAGCCCTTAGCAACGACTGCTGCTGGTGTGTATTTTTGTAAATGTTATGCACTCTCTGAAAGGAAAAAAAAAACACAAAAGAAAATGACTTTTTGTTTTGTTTTGCCAAGGCCAGTGTTTCTGCCTTAAAAAAAAAAAGAAACAAAAAAAAAGCTATAAAATGGTGAAAGCTTCTTTCTAAACAGCCCCAAGTGTTGAAGTCTTCACTTTATTTTGTTGGTTTTGTTCCGTTTTGTTTTGTTACTCTGTTTTGTTTGCAAAATGGTAAGGGGGAGGTGTTGGGGGGGGATGGGGTGTTTTTTGTTCCAAGTTTGTGAGGGAAAATGTTTTGGTTTGTTTCTACTGACCTGGATGTGTTGGATCTTCACGTGTTGTTTTGTTTTTGTTTTATTGATGCACGGATGCTTTTGAACAGTAGAGCGAAATGCTAGACATGGGGAGTCTGCTCTGTTTGTCCTTTATACATTTCTGTAGTTAACAGAACACTGTAATGTGCCTTGGAGCTTAGTAACTTGTAATAAATTCAATTGATATTAATTCTGCCCTGAGTCAGCAAGTGTGTTTTTCTAGAGCTAAGGCCACATAGTTCCAACATAGGGGACACCCTCCCTACCAGCAGAGGACACAAATGCTGGTGCCTTTGCAAGCCCTGAGAGGTTGGCATCTGTAGAAGGCCTTGTGCTGGCTGACTGCCCCTCCCCCCCCCCCCCCCCCCCCCAGTACCGGGCTATTTACATTCACCTCTGGGGGCGGGATGGTTGCTGACTAAGCAATTTCGGTTTACTCTTCTGCATCTCTATTTTCCCCATGCACGCCCCAGCTGCAAATGGCATTGTCAGGAACTCTCCAGTGCAGCTGTGACTTGAGTTCAAGTGGGAAAAAGCAAAACCAAAAAGCTAAGATGCTTTGCCTCTTCGATGTGGCAGAAATCACGCCACATGTAAAGCAAAAACGCCAGAGAGCTGGGAGCTGTCCGCGGAGGCATGAAGGGTGTGGGCAACAGGGAAACACAAGCATGGACTGAGCCAGGAGAGTTGCCAGCAGCTTCCAGCTGATGTATTGGAAAAGCAGGGCCACCTCATTCATCACTCCTGTTTCTTCTCTTTATGATAAGTACTTCCAAAGGCTGGACACTTAGCTGGTGAGAATTGTGGGGAGCGGGGGAGGAGAAAAAAAGCCAAATCCAGTTCCTGAGGCAAAGGTCACTTATGACATCAAGTAAAACCCATTCCCACTGGTGAAGAAATTCAAGTATTCGTCTAGTCAACTTTTGGGCAGCATTTGTGAGGTACAGAGGGGTGGGGAAAGGGACCAGGACTGGAATGTCCCTCGGAGCTCTGAGCCCCCTGGGCTGAGACCAGACTGGAGCTCTCCCAGAGCTAGGGCAAGGCAAACAAACCTGGTTTGGACCTTGTACTTTGTGGGAGGCAAATGGAAGAGGAGAAACCGAGGGAGGTAGCAAAACAAAACCTATCTGAAATTCACTCCTGGTCACACCCCAGTCCTGAGAGGGGTGCGGGGTGCGGGCTGGCCCAGGATAGTCCCATCAAGGTGAGGAGTAGGAATAGATGAACAAGAGAAGAGACCTGGTGTCTCCAACCCACTCCCATCAAAGAGGGTGCAGGAGCAGGTGGGGAGGGAGGCGGGTATGGGTGCAGGCATGTTTGGGGAAAAGCAAATCACTGGTTAGCCCAGAACACCGGTGTGGAGGTTGGGTTGGTGTTGGGACTCGCTGTTAATAACACCCTTTTAGTTTCTGTTCCTGCTTTGCCACTACCATCACTGAAGTAGTGGAAACCATGACTCTGTGTGTGTGTGTGTGTGTGTGTGTGTGCGCGCGTGCGTGTGTGTGTGTGTGTGTGTGTGTGTGTTGGGGGTGTGGATAACTGGCAATTGATGGATTTGCTGCAGCCTCTTAATCCTGGTACATGGGAGGTGCCTGTCTCACCTCTTTAAGAATCTCCCCACATATAAATAGATATGCGTGTCAGCTTCCTGCAAATGTGTCCTTGCATTTTCGTCTGCTGCCAAGTGTTGTATTGGTGCTTATGAGTCATGAAACCTATTTTCATCCTCAGGGGTAATTAACTTGGGGGTGATAATGCATAGCAGACTGTAGGAAGAGTTAATTCTAAAACCCATCCTCGCAGGCTACCAATCACGCATTTCACTTAAAGGTCTGGGTTGGCTTTTCTCATAAGCTCATTAATAAAAACCAAGCATGTTTCGCCTGGAAGATCCTCTAAGGTGCTCCCAACCCCCACTCGCAGCACATACACTCTTCAAATGGGTAAAGCACAGGAGCCTGAGAATACAGAGAGAGAGTGTCATGGGTGTATTTTAACCACCATTGGAATGAAGGAGCCGTGGGTGCCGCCATGGCATTGAACTGCGCATGTGGACTTTGATGTGTGGATTACCTGTCTGGACATAGACCTGCGAGTATAGTCCAGTGGCTCCAAGTGGGAGTTTGGTCCTGTTATTGCCTCTGTGTGCACATCTGCTGCCGGGGGCCTGCCACTGTGTCTTCATTGCTATGGTATTACCTTCAGGAACTTTTAGGATTACAAGACCCTCGCTTTAGTGCACATAGGTAGGAAAGGGGCCTGTCATTAAGAGCTGAGAACAGTGGAGTTTGCTCCTTCTTGTTGCTGGGTGCATTATTAGCGGGAGAGGCAGTAGCTGTAATAATGAGGCATCCAGCAAAGGCCGCCAGTTTGGTTTCACTAAGGAAGCCTGCCTTGATGAGGCCTGGGGGAGAGGAGGGAGGGAGTGGGAGGGAGAGCAAGGGTTGGGTGGAACTCTGGCTGGAAGTGAATTATAATGGCACAGTTAATTAAAGTTTACCATAGCCAGGGGCCATTTGTTAAATGGCGGCTCTCTCTTCTCTTTTTTTGGAACCATGTGACCTTTCTCCTCCCTCAGACCCATTCAGCCGCTAGTCTGGTTGCCTTAACCAGTCTTGCTTTGATCCTTCAGCTAGATTCCCCCTTCCCTGAAGCTTTCCGCATTGCGTGCCTAGGAAGCATTTTCTTCTCCCGCACGAAAGGATTCTTACGGGTTTCAGAGATTCAGATGGAGATGTCTGGATGAGCCTAGGCTTCTTCATCGCCAGTTCACCCTGGCTTTCCCCATCTCTGCCATTTCCCGTCCTTCTTGCTGCCTTCCCCCACAGAGCCAAGGTGGCCAACATTTAATAATACATATTGTGTTTATTTATATGCATTGTTGGCACAGCTAATCCAAGTTGGATGTTTCTTTTAGAGGACACAGGGGTAAGGCAAGGAGGGTTTTGAGAGAATGGGCTGATGGGGTCATTTTTTGACCTTGATCTCTGAAGACTGCACCATCAGAGAGCCACTGCATCCTGCACTCACATGTGAACCCACTCCGCTCATGTGGGCATGGATGCCCGCGTTACCAAATGTACGATTCATGGATGCATTTGCACGTGCATCTAGCCCAAGCTGTTAAGGTAGTGACTACTCAAATTCACTTTTGCTTTCTCCCAGACCTTATCAAATCCAGGAAATGAGAACCGGGAACGACCATACAGTCATCTAGTGAAATGCTTTCTAAACCTGAGGTCAGAGACACCATAGAAAAAAATCTGATAAAAATGATGGATCCTTCCCCAGAATGTACAGGTGCCCTCACACACATGAATTTGCATACATTTTCTTTCCTTTTTAATATAAATTTTATGTGTTTATTTTTAAATAGAGGAAACATTTCTTTGGTTCAAAAATTCAGAAGGTGCAAAGGGGAATACGGTACCATCGTAAGGCCTTCTTTGTGCGAAAGGCCCTGCCCGTGCTCAGTTCCCTTCTGGGATACAACCAGTGTTCCCTGATTTGTAGAGGAGTCTGTGCACATATAAAGCCCAACCACAGAACCTGAGGTTGGAACTTAGGTCTAGTCCATCCACCTTATAAAGATAAGGCTGCCAAGGCACAGAGAGAGGAAGTAACTTGTCTATGGTCACACAGTGGCAGAGCCTGGACTAAATCCCTATAAGGGAACTGCTCTGATGGACATTTCCTACAATAAGTAAGTAAGTAAATAATAAATAGATAAATAAATAAATAAATAAACAAATTAAATAAAATAAAATAAAAATAAAGTAAGGACACTTGACCTAACCGGAGCAGTATATGAGAAAAGGCGACGACAAGGCGGGCAAAGGACTGTGAGTGCCTGATGGGGTGGGGCTCAGAGATTTCACTAACTCTTGGAGGACTAGGGACAGGCATTTATTTGTCCCTTGGTTTCTTGTAGCCATTCCACTTGGGGACGAGGATGTTCAGAGAAGTTTCCAGGTTCCTGACTGTGAATGTGAGAGGAACCTGAGCCAGTGGTCTTTTCTTGACCTTTGAGCTGTGGGTCTTTGCGCCACCTCCCCCTTTGCTGATCAGAAACTTCTGATGATTTAGACAGATAAGCAAGCATCTGGGCATAGAAGTAAGTAGGAAGAGAGAAAAAAGATCAACCAGGACTCTTCCTGCCTTCCAGTGAGCTAGTTTGGGGCCTCTCTCCTCCCTTCCTGTCACCCACCTCTGCCTGGCTGTGTCTCCCCACTGACAGAGGGAACTAAAGGGGACAAGGAGCACCCCATGTGCTGTGCGATGTGCTGGGTAGGTGCACACTAGGCCATCCAAGCTTTAGGCCAGCCTAGGAGGAGGGTGTGATGATTCCCATTTTACAGATGTGCCAACTGAGCTCAGAGAGGTTAAATACACAAGGGCATCCCTGTTATGTTATTCAAGTCCAGGGCAGCCTGGATTCTTCCCAGGACTCCTATGTCCTTCCAAGCAAAATGCCTCTGACTTCTGACCCTAAGGGCCCAGGAAATCCAGGCTCAGAGCTTAAACCCGTCCCTCAGCCCCCTTTCATCTTCCAGAGTCTCAGTGTGAGCCTGGCCAGTGCCAGTGAGCAAGACTGCCTACAGCAGGGGCTGCCGGGATGCCCTAGCAGAGGGCGTTTCTTGGGCTCAGTGTTTTGGGGACACTCAGTGGTGCTGTTCAGACAATATGTGCAGTCAGAGTAAGATTTGTTCTCAAGTCTCCCTCAACCACGTGCTACCTGCAAACTTAAAGAATGAGCGCACCTCTGTCTCAGTTTTGACTGAACAGAGAGGTGGGCAGGAAGCAAATGGGGATTCTAATTTCTAGGGCACATCGCTTCTGATGCGGAACATCAGTCTTATGAGCCACCATCTTCCCTGGCGCTCTTGCTTCAGTTAGGGGAAAAGAAGTGGCAATGAACTCTTGAGCTTGGCCTGGTTGTCCTGTCTCTTTTGGAGTCTCAGGTATCAGAGATTGATATAAGGTATAAGAGGTCATGTGCAGTCTCTATGAAGTCTGTGTTTAGTGTTGGGGTTTGATCCAGGAAAGCATACCTCTCTGTGAGCACCAGATTGTGGACCCCCAATTAATGGGTCCCTGGTTCAGGCCAGACGCAAGCGGAGTGTCCCAACCCCCCAGCTGGTCTCTTGTTGGCTGTAGTCGCTGCTCACTCCAGGACACGGCTCCGGAGTAGTCAATTCTTTAACACATCTGAGCATGTCACACCCTTGCTAAGAAACATCCCTTGGCTCCCTGTTACCTATAGGACAAAGTCCAGATTCCTTGGCTCCACAATTTCCCTCTGCCAGGGGTAGGGTATTTTAATTTTTAAAAAGATATGACATGTACATGGTTAAAAAAAAAAAAAAAAAAGAAAGAAAGAAAGAAAAAGAAAATCACACAGCACGAAAAGAGGCTCAGCGAAAAGTTGGTCACTCTCCTTCCCGTTCCAGGTCTCCAGTCCCGCTCTCCCAAGGGAAGCATTGTGGGCAGTTATTTGGGCTATACTTTTAGTATTAGATGCACAAAGAAGTTAAGGTTTATAATATGTATCTTCTGGGGGTAGATACCGAGACAAGCCGAAGACAAGACGAAAGGTCCAAGGCAAGGAGCCGGACCTGGGTCAGGGGTATCTGAGTCTGGGGTGTCTCCTAACCCCACAGCCAGGGGTTAGCTGTTATTCTTCACAGGCTCCGGACAAAGGGTGTGTGTGTGTGTGTGTGTGTGTGTGTGTGTGTCCCTGGCCCACACCCAGTGCACCTGCACCACTGTGATGTGTTGGGCTCCCCTGTGTGGTGTAGGGGGTTCTCTGGAGGGAATGGGGGTGGGGAGAAGTGGGGCAGTGGCCATGGAGGCCAGGTATCCCCTGCAGTGTGCTTTCTCTCCCAACACCCACCACAGACAGCTCAGTGAAGCCGGCTCAACTGCTTCCCTAGGTGACAGACCAGGAACCTGTGGCTAAAAGAAAGAGCAAGGGAGGAACATTATTGAGTACACCTTTGGAGCAGACAGCCGGCCAGGCATTGTCATATACTATTTCTCTTTTATTATGGCTGCTTGTTGCATTACTCTCCGGGGACAGGAAAGTACCCACAGTAGGTACTATTATCACTCCCATTTTCCAGACAACACAACCGAAGGTCAGAGCTGTAAATAACTTGCCCTTGCCTGGCCGCGGGCCTCCTCTCCCATCTGGAGGCTAACCTCGCGCTCCCCTAGCCCCACGCTCCCTCCCAGCCTCACTCTTGCCTCACTCTTCCCCAACGCAAACCCTTCCATGGAGGCCTGGCTTTTGTCGCAAGGACTGAGCGCTTGAAATCCAGGCCACGGGGGTTGGTGGCTCAGGAGCCGCGACTCCAGGGGGTCCGGCTGCCTCGGAGAACAGGTTTGGGTCGCTGGGGGAGCCGGGGCGACGCTGGCGGCCAGCACCCCGGGAGAGGCAGCTGTGGAATGCCGGCCACGTGAACGCGAAGGAATTAACTCTGCGCCCCTGGGTCTCGGCCCAGACGGTCACGTGACCACCTCCTACAAACTCGCCCCTCCCCTCCTCGCCGGCTTGGAGCTGTAGGCCCGCAGTGCTCTGTCTGGCCAGGGCCAGGCGACCGACTCCCGAGACTCCTGGCTCGGGGAGTTGCCAACAAGCCCAATTCGCTGGGGGTGAGGGAGCCCTCTAGCATTAGGATCGTTTTAGGGGACGGAGAGAGAGGTATCCGGGGAGCTCCCCAGGGCAGGACAGGAAAGGGGAAGAGGTGGGGACCCCAGAGCAAGAGCTGCTGTGGGCTCCCTGCCCCCCATTACGGGGAGGCAGTTAAACTACCTGGCCAGGCCATCTGCCCGGAGGCAGCTTCTCCGGCTCCAGCCCCGTCCTGCCCCAGAAGGATCTCCATGCCACTTGGGTGAGTGGAACAACTCAGCTGGCAGGCAGGGCCAGCCCCAGCCGGGCTGGGAGAGCTGGCACCCTGCAGCCCCTGGTCAGCCTCAGGCACAGCCCACACGTAACCGGCTCCTACCAGTGGGCCGCCGTGCCCCTCCCCCACAGAGGCGGAAGGGGTCAGCAGGTGTCTGCCAGCCAAAGCCGCTGGCTGCCTCCAGCGCCCTGGGGAAAGGGAGGGCCTCTGACAGCCTGCACCAACTTTTCTTAATTCCACATGGTTCAGGTCAAGCCCTTCTCCCTGGGAAGCAGCTGAGTCAGAGCCTGCAGCCTCCTTATCCCTTCATCTCCTGTCCCACCTGCCGGTGACTTCTTCCCAGGGCTCTCTCTCCTCCCCACTGAGGCTGAGTGCCTGAAGCAGGGCTCCTGTTCCCTCAGGATTGCAGAGGTGGTGGGAGACACCTAGAGCCCAGGCTGTTGCGTGTCTGAAAGGCTGCACCCTCTCCTTTTGTTCCCCCAGTCCTCCTGCTTCTCCTTCAGTGCTTCTCATCGCCCAACAGATACCGACTGATTAATGTCTGGGTTCAAATCCTGACTCTGCTGTTAACTTCAGGCAAGTTGCTTGATCTCTCAGGGCCTTGGGGTCCTCCTGTGAAATGGGATTACCCCTCACAAGGATGTTGGAAGAATTAAAACACATAATGCAAGTCAGCAAGGCTCTCAATGAATGTTAGCAGTATTGCTGCCCTTACTCTTGCTTGGCCCAGGTGCTCCCTCCCTCGCATGCCCCTGCCCCCAGTGCTGGGAGGGGCAGAGGACGGATAAGTGCTCTGACCGAGGGGCCCCAGGAGCACAGATGGGGCCTGTCCCATCTGGGGCACTGGAAAAATCCCCTTCCAGAAGGTCAGGCTTATAAAGGAAGGAGAGAGGTGGGGGGAAGGGGACTAGGAGGCAGGAGATCACGGTTCCATTGGAGAAGGGCAAGGAGTTAGCTTGGTTTGGCTGGTGGGTGGGGAGAGGTCCAACAAGCAGGACCTCCTGAGCCAAGCTGAGGAGCTTGGAATTAATCCTGAAGGGCCTTTGAAAAATACAAGCGGAGGGACACAGTCTGATTTGCTGTTTGGTTTACTTTCCGGCAGTAGTGTGAGGACTAGATTAGCCGGGAAAGAGAACGAAGGCTAGGAAACCAGCTAGAAGGCGATGGTAGGATCCAGGCAGGAGGTGCTGAAGCCAAAGTAAGGAAGGGCAGTGGTATAGGGAGGGGCTCAGAGATGTTGGGAGGAGGGAAGGCAGGCCCCAGTGCGAGATGCACTCAGGTGCATGAGGGACAGGCAGAGGAAGGAAGGAGGCTGGGCTAGCCCTCAGGCAATGCAGCATGGGGGCAGGTTTAGGGGAAGAGGTCTGGTCACTTTTGGACACTGCCTGAGGTGCCATGGGCCAACTGGGGGGGCGATGCCAGGTAGGTAGGTGGACATGCCTGTCTGGACTCTGCAGACAGGTCTGGGCAGGAGCAGAAGAGGGGTTGTCTTCCTTGTGGGTGGCATCGGAGGCGTGAGTTTGCAAGAGGTCCCTGAGGGAAAGCGGGCAGAATGACAAGGCTGTGGAATACTGGGAGCACTCACCTTCCAGGGCTGGGGGAGGAGATGAGTAGCCGGAGGGGTGGGAGGACAGCCACAGGAAAGAGTGTCCTGCCTGCCAAAGGAGATGCTGTGGATAGGGCTGGGTGCTGGCCTAGATGGAGGAAGATCAGGCCGGAAAGGTGTCCGTTCAATTCGGCAGCAGGGAGGTCCCCGGAGACCCTAACCAGAGCAATATGTGCAGGATGGAGGTGGGGGGGAAGTGCAGGGGCAGCAGAAGACCCAGCTTGTCCCCAGAGTCTTGGCCCTGAAGGGAAGCGGAGACCTTGGCAGCCAGGGGCGGGTGGGTGGGGTCTCTCTGGTGCACACTGAGAGAGACATAAGCACATCTATAGGGAAAAGCTAGTGGAGAAGGAGTGGTTGAATATACCAGAAGGGGGATGGTAATGAATGAGTGACAGCCCCCAAGAGGGGAGGAGACATCCAGGAGAAGCAGTGCAGGGTACTGAAGAGTCCTACTAAAATAGCCGCCATCTACATTGTGTCTCCTATGTGCCAGGCACCGGTCTAAGTGCTTTATAGATGCTAACCTGCTCAGTCCGCACAACAGCCCTAGGAGGTAGGTGCCGTTATTATGCACATTTTACAGAGGAAGGATATAGACAGAGAAAGGTTAAGTAGCTTGCTCAAGGTTATAAAGCTACCATGTGATGCTGCCGGTATGCTGGGAGTTGAACCCAGGCAGGGTGCCTCCAGAGATGTGTAATGGCCCAGAGCGTGGATTCTGGAGCCAGACAGCCCGGGTTTGTATCCCAGCTTCTCCGTTTACTTGCTTTCCCCTCTGTCCCTCAGTTTCCCCACCAGGAAGATAAGTATGAGAATTATACCTAATTCATAGTGCTGCTGGGTGGATTATATGTGTAAATGCCTGGAAAACGCTCAGAGAAGGGCTTGGGACAGGGAAGGCACAGGTGGAGGGACTCACCTGCGACAGGATTGGGTGCCTCTTCCACTGAGAGCAGCGGGAAGAAGCCAGCACAGGGCTGATGGAGGGCTTCTCGTAAAGTGTTGGCCTATTTATGGGCCCTCTCTTGGGTCAGACAGGGCTCTCTGCTGGCAGCTTTGGATGCTGCTTGCACTAGAAGCCGTCGGGACTTCTCTGCTCAGTCGCTGTGGGACCTTCTGCACGTGACTGTAAGCCTCAGCATCCTCCCAGGCCAAGAGGGGCAGTGATGCCTGCCTGCCAGGCTGTGGGGAGGATGCTAACACTCATCCTGCAGAAGCTCCCTCTACCGCTTCTACAAACATCGAAGAATGGCAGGGGCCAGGCACTGTTCTGGAGTGAAATTATTAGTATTTTTCTTGACGCCTCAGCACAGTACCTAGATGCTCATTAAACGTTGGTCAGACGAGGAAAGAGGGTGTCTCCCGCATGGAATGAGAAACAGGTGAAGGAAGAGGTGCTAGAATTAATTAGAAGAGGAATGTGGGTAGAGCCCCCCTCGCCCCTTTGCTCCATAACATGCACCCTCATGTCCTCAGGGGTCACTTGCCTCACCCCTTCTGGGACAGCATTTGCTCTGTGGGCTGATGGGCAGATCCCTGGTTACATGCACATGCTACCTAGAAGATAAGAGTTGGGGTTGTGTGCACCTGGGGATGGGAAGCCCGGCCTCTGGGCCAGCGGAGGATTTGCTTCCGAAGACCTTTGCTCTGAGGGCTCCTTGAAATCAAACCCACTTGACTTGGCTGCATGATTTCTCCAGTTACGGGAGGAGTTTGTTCCGGGGATAGTGTGGGTTCTGGGCAGGACTGGCTTCAGGAGCGTGGACCTGTGGGGTCATACCAAGCCCCAGATTTGAAAGGGATGGTTTAATGCTTTGCTGTTGTCATCTTGAAGTTCTTAATGATTTTGAGCAAGGGGTCCTACGTTTTCATTTTGCACGGGCCCTGCTAATTATGTGGCCTGTCCTGGTTCTCGGCCCTGGGGTGCTTGCGGTCTCCCTGCCCATAATGAACCTGGGAGGGCCCGCATCTGCGCGTGACAGAAGCTGAGAGCTTCATGGCCAGGCCAGAAGGGCTGGGGAAGGCAGCCTGTGTCTCTGTCCCTCCAGAGGCCTGGGGTAGGGGTGAGATTTGTGGTATTGGGTAAAGCACGCTGGTCAGACAACTGGGTTTGTATCCTCACTCTGCCACCAGGCAGCTGTGTGCTCTTAAGCAGGTAATGGACATCTCTGAGCCTGTTTCCTCATCTGTAGAATGGGGATAGGGTGACCACATCACAGTACGAGGGTTAAATTAGCTAATGTATGGAAAGTACTTGGTTCATAGCTGGTGCTTAGCTGATGTCTGCTGGTAAGTGTGTGGTTGGGGTAGAAGGGCAGTTGGATTGAGGGTAACATGCTCCTGCTCTAGCCGACTGTGGAAGAAGAGGCATTGAGGCCCCTCTCTGCCATCCTTGGAACCATCTTCCAGGAAATGGGTGGTCAGCTCTTCCTTCAAAGTGGCCCCCACAGGGAGAACAAATCCCAGCTCTGGTCCAGCGGTCAGAATTTTAGGCTGCCAGGACAAGTTCCAGGTCCCTGAGGGACCCTGCTCCACCCTCCCCGCACCTTTGCACAGCCTGGTTTCCCGAGACCTTTTCCACTGGAATGCAGACCTGCCTCTGCACATGGTGTCTAGGCTAGCCCAGCTTTCCCTGTATAATAGCAGTGAGCCTTCTTTCCGCAGGCCCTCCCCATCCTGGGGACAGAGGCATGGCCTGAGGTCACATGCTGCCTCCTTTTCAACCCCCTTTTGTCCCCACCCCTTCTCTGATCCTTGACTTACCCTGAGCTGGATTAAGACCTTTAAGCAGCCCAGAGAGCTGGGAGGTTGAGGTGTACCTCCCCCCACTCATCTCCATGCAAACTCAAAATAAAAACCACTCTAAATCTTAAAATTAGTGTGAGGAAGTCCAACAAAGTTCTGATTTTTCCCAGGGTGACTACTTCCTTGCTATTTTTGAAATACTAGGAATCAGCCCTTTAAAAAAACCAAACGAAAACCAGGACACTGTTGATGCCCTTTTACTGCCAGTGCCCTAAGCACACGCTTAATCTGTCTGTTGGGCAACCTGGCCTCGCCTGCCCCCTCCCCTGTGCCAGAGCCGGACAGAGGACTGGCCTGCAATACAGGGCATTGGGTCACTCTGCCCAGAGACTTCCCCAGGGGAGAGGGAAGCCCAGGGCCAATCAGCCCCTGTTGGGGAGGTGACATCAGGAAAGCCCAGAAGGTTCCACTTCCGCCCCTGCCACGGGTTGGGGGGGTGGGGTGCACCCTCTCCTCCCCACTAGAGAGCAGCCAGAGCCAGCCCGGGCCCCCTTCCAGTCCTCCAGCTGGCCAAGGACGGCTGGGCTGGGCTGTGTCAGTCCCCAGGCCTGTTGCCCTGTACTCCACACCTGTCAGGCAGGTCTCCCTGCCCTGAGCCACTCCTCGTCCTCCCTGTGGGGGAGGGAGCCAGCGAGTGCTGGGACTTCTGCAGACTGGCTTTTCCAGATCCTGCTTGTAAACTCTGGTTACAAATGAACCCCACATGTCTGACAAGGAGGGTACAGTGGTAGGAGGTAGAGAAGGTGAGGCAGGAGTCGATGCACAAGCAGCAAGTCCAGTCCTCCTCAAGCACAATCAGGGAGCGCCCCAGAGAAACAGGATCCCGAGCATCCTAGAAAATTCTAAATGGGAGGGGCCTTTTAGAGCACTCCATTCTGCAGAGAGAAAACAGGCCTAGAAAGAGAAGAGCAGGTGGCTACCACAAGGTGAGCAGCAGACACATGGCAGGTCGAACAAAGCCCTCTTGGCCTTGTCTCAGTCCTCCGTTCTCCCTGAGTGAGGTAAGAGGACAGTCCTCTACCCCTGTCTGCTCCTCCCCCAGCGTCCCCTGCCTGCTACCCTGCCTGCCTTCTTGCTCCGCTGTCCTCCACCCAATCAGCACCCTGGGCCTATCCATTGTCCCCTTTCCCCTCACCAGGGGAACACTCATTTATTTGTTGAGTGTCTGGCCCATACAAAGCCATGTGTTCTTCTGGATAACAAACCAAAGCCAGAGGTTAGATGTTTTCTGCAGGCAATTTCACATTCCAAGGGAGAGAAGGGAAGGAATGAGTAGATTTGGGGCACTTTACAGGTGCAGGGCATTTCCCCTACATGACTGTGACCTTGGGAGTACCTCCATCCCAGTGATGAGCTCTGGAGTCACAGTTTCAAAGCACTGGGCTCAAGGTTTCAAAGCAGCCATGCTCCGGCTGGAGCCTGCCTCCAGACCTATGCCCTTGCTTCTGCAGCGCACAACCTTACAACCCAGCCTGAAGGCTGCAGCCTGCAGTGAGCAGTCTGCATGATCTCATTTCATCCTTACAGCGCCCCTGACAGAGCCACTGCTATCCCGCCTTTTTACAGAGGAAGGAACTGAGGCCCAGGGACACCCAACTAGAAACGATCGGAGCTGGAATTTGAACCCAGGGCTTCATGCTGTAGGGCCACATGCTTGATCACGGCGCGGTCTGAGTCCTGCCGCACACGTCCAGCCCCTTGTCCCATGGCCTGCGGTCTTGGGCTGTGTGTTTCAAGCCAGGTGTCTGGAGTCTCCCTGGGGAGGGCAGGGGCTGCGGTCCTCGTTCTGAAGCTGGTGTTGGCAGACCGCCACTCTGGTAAGGCTTCGCAAGGAGGAGTTGCCGATATGGGCTAAGAGTGCAGCTTGACATGTGTGTCTTTTGCTCTCTTGCCCTTTTTTGGGGTTCTAGCTTTGTCCCCATTGTTCTGGGGGGGATTGATTAGGCTGTGTTTCCTTCCTCACCAAGTGCTTGCCCAGCAAAGGCGATAAAATACACAGATGGGGTGCTCGGAAAGAATTCTTTCAGGCTTTGGGATTAGATAGAAGGGGGTTCAGATTTCTTCTGTACTAGTGATCTTGGAGAAGTCACTCCGAGAGTCAAGTTTCTCTTCTGTGAGGTAGAAAGAATGGTGCTTCCTTCAAAGCAGGATACAGGGAATCAAGTGAGATACCAGATGATTGTGAACTATGAGGTCCTCTCTAATTGTTGATTGCGATGCACTGATGCTATTATCTTCCTAAAGGAAAGAGTCAGTTTGGGGGTTAGTGCAGGTGGTTGGTTGGGAGAGTGACAAGTGGAAGGCTGGGAGGCTGTTGGTAACGTGGATTGTGCCCCAGAGCCCTGAGACTCCTGAGCTACAGGGGGAAGGCTACAGGTGGGGCTGTCCCCTGTGCCCTGGCGTATCAAGAACCTCACTTTGCCTGGGTTGCTGGGGGAGTGACAGGGGTTCACACTGCTCAAGGGTGGAATGCACCAATTGACCCTCCAGAGCGCAGGGCCCCAGGGCCTGTTGGCAGATAGGAGCGGCCACATTCCCTTCCGAGCTGATTCTACCCCCAAGTGTCCCCTCCCCCCAAAGAGGGGCTCTCTGACGTGTCTGGAAAGCTGCCTGGGTACGCATGTCAGGGATTCTTGTTTCCAATGAGCCTGGTAGCTGTGGGGCGATTGGAGGATAGAAGGAAACTGCCTAAATGGAGCCAGGGGTCCATGGCTAGAGGAGGAGGGCCCTCGGGCTCCCGGCTGATGCACTCTTCCTAGATTATGTAACCATCTCCCTCAGCCCCCTGCAGGGTATGTACACATGATAACTTGGAAGAGATACCCATCTGGTTGAGGCAGGTCATCAAAGCTGGGAGCAGTCCCTGCCAAACAGGAACATCCTGCTCCCCTCAGCTGCGCAGATGCTTGGGTTATTTGGGAGGAATGAGAGATATAATCACGTTTTCAGTCAGGAAGCATGGCCTGTCCTTGCTTTATGGGGTCTTCTAGTCAATCATGATTTCTTCAGCATTTGGAATGTGGTCATAAATAAGCCAAAGTCCTTGTTGATGTGCTCAGCTTAATGAGGAAGAGTTCCACAAACACACGGCTTGGTAATGGAGGGACCTCGGTTTTAGGTTGGGCACTTTGGCTTGGGTTTTGACAGGTGAGTAGGAGCTCATGAGCAGCGAGAGGGAAATTCCAGGTCTTCCTTGTCCACCATTTAAGATCAGAAACCACCCTTCGTGGAATACATGAGTGCTGGGAGGTGCTCTAAGTCTGTAGGAAAGCATGACTCAGGAATGAAGCCATTCCGGGTCTGATGGTGAATCTCCCTGATACTGGAATTTTGGCCTCCCCCCCACCCCTCATCCGGCCTCTAGCCCTTCCCTGGGCTCAGCCGGAAGAAGATTTGGCCAACCTAAATTTTTCTCTCTGAGGGAGCCATCCAGCGCCTGGATAGCTGGGAGCACAGAGGTCAAGGGAGGACCTTTTAGTGGTGCTGCAGAGAGTGAGCACACAGATGAGAGGCTTTCCACCCCACCCTGACCGCACCTCCTGCCTGGGACGCCCTCTTAACCTGCTCTTGCCTGGTCCTGAAACAGCCCAGCCTGGGCCCTGACCTGCCATTCTAGATCTCTCATTTGGCTCAGTGGTTCAGAACCTAAACTCCTGCATGACTATCTTCAGGCATTCCCGAGGTCCTGAGCTTGCCCAAACCACCTGATTGATTCTGGAGCCCTCTTAGGGACTCTCAGGTAAGTCCTCATAAATCCCCAAAGTCACAGTCCCAGACCTAAGCTCCGTGCCCACAGGCAGTCACCCACTCGAACATGGCAGAGCCAGGGTTCATCATTTCCAGGACCAGATGGACCAGCCGCAGGGCGGAGCGCGTGGAATGTTTGTGACCACAGCGCCCCATCACCTAAGCAGCAGGGAGTGCAAAGTGGGTTTGGTCTCAGCTGAATTTCTTTCAACGAATGAAAGGTCTATCATGTCTTACCTCTTCTCTCTCTCTCTCTCTCTCTCTCTCTCTCTGTTTGTTTTAAGCAGGCTCTACGCCCAACGTGGGGCTTGAACTCACGACCCCAAGATCAAAGGCATGCTCGACTCACTGAGCCAGCCAGGTGCCCCTGGATCTTACTGACTTTCAAGTTAGAGTTTCCCCATGTGGCGAGTAAGAGTGGAGCTTCATTGGGACGCCTGGGTGGCTCCGTGGGTTAAGCGTCTGACTTCAGTTCAGGTCATGATCTCACGGTTTGTGGGTTCGAGCCCCGAGTCAGGATCTGTGCTGATAGCTCGGAGCCTGGAGTCTGCTTTGGATTCTGTGTCTCCTCTCTCTCTGCCCCTCCCCCGTTTGTGCTCTGTCTCCCTCTGTCTCTCAAAAATAAATAAATAGGGGCACCTGGGTGGCTCAGTCGGTTGAGCGTCCGACTTCGGCTCAGGTCATGATCTCACAGTCTGTGAGTTCGAGCCCCGCATCGGGCTCTGTGCTGACGGCTCAGCCTGGAGCCTGCTTCGGATTCTGTGTCTCCCTCTCTCTCTGCCCCTTCCCCGCTCATGCTCTGTCTCTCTCTGTCTCAAAAATAAATAAAAAACATTAAGAAAAAAAAATTAAAAAAAAAAAGAAAAAAGAAAAAAAATGTAAATTTAAAAAAAAAAGTGGGGCTTCATTACCTACTTCACCAAAGGGAAAGTCAAGACACCAAAGGGTGATATGCTCACAGCTCCTTTATTTCACAGATATCTATGGACCACCTACTTACCTGCCAATTTTTACTCCAGACACAGGGGATTCAGGAGGAAACAGAACAAAGGTCCTATCCTCAGGAAACTTATATCACTCTGGTGGGGCAGACCGACAACAAAGAAATACACCATGTCAAAATATGTCAGGTGATGGTAAGTGCTAAGAAGATGAATAGGGTAAGTAGGGGATAGTGATTGACAGGTTGGGGAAGAGTGTTGTCGTTTATCCCGGGGTTCTAGAAGGCCCTGCAGGTGAGGTGACATCAAAGAAGAGACTTGATGTAGACACGAGGCAAGAATGTTCCAGGCCACTAGACAGTATCATCATAATCACACTCTACTGGACCCACCGCTTTAACCTGCCTGCCGCTGGCCCCCTGCCGCCAAGCAGTGACTCTTAGAAAGAAAGCATGACATTTGCTCATGGGGGGTCTTCGGTTCGGAACGTGGTCCGTACCATGTTCTTTGCATGTGTCTGTCTCCCCCTCTAGAAAGTCTTTTGTGATACTGAGCCGCCAGTCCAGGCGTAGCACTTGGAACAGAGGAGAA
Source organism: Panthera uncia (assembly GCF_023721935.1). NCBI lineage: Eukaryota > Metazoa > Chordata > Mammalia > Carnivora > Felidae > Panthera > Panthera uncia. Next base: position 24,781,916 of record NW_026057582.1, read on the forward strand.
CGTTTGTGAACCGACCGCCTGGCACACAGAGATGCACGAACAGAGGCCAGGAGCTGGGTGTGCGGCACAGGCCGAGGGCAGAAGCACATCCTAGGAAGGAGGAAGGAGCGATCTCTAATTTCAGACGCTGCAGTTGATTTGGTGGCTTTGTGTTGGTCTTCTACAGAAAAATAATCGCAAACATCTGTATCATGTCAGCTGCTGTCCTAAGCACTTTGCGTATATTAATGCATTTCATCCTCATAAAAGCTCCATGTGACAGGTACTAATATCACACCCATTTTACAGGCCAAGGTTCTGAAGCAAGTGGTTTAGCTAAGGCCACACGGCTGATGCTTGGGAGAGCCAGGATGTAAACCCAAGAGCCCCTGTTCTTATCCTTACCCCATAGATATATACTCCATATCCTTACCCCCTAGACTGGTCCCCTCGATCTTTCACTGGGGTGTTTGTGCCCTGTGTTTCTCGGAAAAGCCAAAGCGTTTTTGAGACTCAACTTCCAGGAAGGTCAATGTAAGGCAAAGATTTCAGAAAAAAATGAAATTTTAATTGTAAGTCATTTAAGACATTTTTTATGCAGCCATATGTTATAGTGAATAACCCAAAAAGCCAGGTGAATTTTTAAGATAAAAAAGGAGGCGTCCAACCCCTGTTGGTGGGTTGCAGGGTTTCTATCCCCAGGTCCCCTCCCCTGACTCCCAGCCCAGGGTGGCAGACTTCCCCTCATCCCAGCATGTGTGTGTGTGTGTGTGTGTGTGTGTGTGTGTGTGTGCGTGCATGTGTGTGTGTGTGTGTGTGTGTGAGAGAGAGAGAGAGAGAGCGAGCGCGGGCGTCCCCAGTCACTGTGACGTCTGGATAGAAGTGAGTCATGAACATGTCAGGCTGGGCTACGGTATGAAGTGTCGATTTCTGATTTTTCTTCTTCAGGCCTGCACCAGGGGTGGGGCGGGGGGGGGCCAGGCGAGGAAGGGGCTGGGCCTTGACTCTCCACGGAAGCTTGCCCAGGGCTCCAGAGCTTCCGGTTTGTGCCTGTGGGACAGCGTCGCACAAGGCTCATCCTACTTTAACACCACCAGGCAGTAATGCAGGAGGCAGGAGGGACCTCTCATCCTCTGTACCTTAAAATACCCCCGCCCAGGCCCAGCATCCAATTTGCAGAGCACATCCTTAGGTGTTGCTTCCCGCAGAGTGAGAGGCGTGTTCTGTGACCTGTGTTTTCTGTATGTCCGTATATGTCAAGCCCAGGAACCAGTGTCCTCACTGCCGTGTGCCCCAGAATGGGTCTCCCTGCGGAGGCAATGCCCATGGGTGTTTTAAAGGCAGAGCAAGATGAATGTAAGCTGACACTTCCCCCCTCTATTGACAAGGAACTGACAGGCCTCGCAGAGGACAGACCTGGTAATTAATGTGCCAGCATCTTCATTGACAAGGCAAAAAAGCAAATACACAAGCTGAGGGGAGTTAGTCACGCTGACGGGGGGGGG
>NW_026057582.1:24783499-24800952 GCF_023721935.1 Panthera uncia
GCGGTGGGGAAAGGGAAAGGGCAGGGAGGTGTGGGGTGTGTCTGGGGGATGGGAAGGGCTCAGGCGGGGCGAGCTGAGAGCGAGCAGAGCGAGAGAACAGAATTGTCTGTGCATCTGGGAGGAAATGTATGTGTGAGAGAAAGAAAACGTGAGAGAATGTGTCTGAGAGCAAATGTAGGGGTGGGTGAGGAGAAATGTGCGTGTGACTGACAGAAGGAGGGAGGGAGGCGGGGGGGGGGGGGCGGGCAGCGGGCCTCTCTCATCCCTCCTTCAGCCACAAGGGCTTCTGGAAAGCCCTGCAGTTTGGAGTGAGGGACGTGCGGGAGAGGTGAGATTTCATTACCTTTCCCTTTGTGTGATATTTTCGTGTTAGAAATGTAAGACGGGAACTATAAATAATCCAGTCACAGCTGCGGCATCCTGGAGATTTATGGTGCGTGCCAATGCCGGCCAGCTTCGGGCGGGGGGTGGCTTTGCTTTACAGAGCCAAGATAAAAGGCTGCCCCTCCTGCACTTGGCCCTCCCGGCCCTGGCCGCCCCCCCCCCGCCCCCTCCTGGCACAAGCCATCCCTCCTGAGCTGCAGACCCCAGGGGAGAGAGAGGCTCACAAGTGCCTAGAAACCCCTTGTCCTGGGCAGCCTGGAGCCAAGTACCAAGTGGGCAGCCAGGGGATGTCGGGAAGACCAGGGAGGCAGGGGCCAGTGTGGGCAAAGGTGCAGGCCTGCCGTGGGAGGCCCCCCTTTGCTCAGCTGCCACAGACAAGGGGGGACCAACAGGTGGCCCAGCCACAGCCAGGCTCAAGTCTGAGGTCCCTGGAGCACGGGCCGATGGCCCTCTATTCCTGGCCTCCTTTCTGGGCAGGGGTCTTGTTCCGTGCACCATCAGCAGTACGACCAAGCTGTGCTTGGTGCAAGACCCTGGTGGGGGCGGATGGCCACCCCCACCCCCCTGCCCCGCCGCTTCCCAGGAGAGGGTGCACGCCCTGTTGGCCTGAGAAGGGGTCATCCTCCAAGAACTTGGGAGCTGCTGGCCAGTCCAGTGGCACCCCAGGGAAGAGATAGACAGTGTATTTGGGACAGTGAGAGGGCAGGAAGGGGGCAGCCTGGGCTCCCCACGTCACCTCCCAGGATCTCTCTCCAGCCTTGTTGTGAGGACAGGGGGAAGAGGTGCAGGAAGACATTTGGGAGCCAGCCACAGGCTTGTCCTCGGGACTCATGGGACTGGAGGAAGAGGAAGGTCAGGGGTCTCAGGGAGAGGAGCTGGTTCAAGGCCCCCCTGTGACATGCCTGGGCTTCCCTGCAGTGTCTCACGAGTACACTTGTGTGGCTGTGTCCCACGAGCCCTAGGCTTCCCGAGGGCAAGAGACATGGACGCACGGCTCTCACGGCAGCCTGGTGGCTACATGCGCCCTGGCCCCGGGCTTGATGCATCAGTTCTGCAGAATGGTGGGACCCTGGTGCTGACGTGTGCATGTACGGACCCCACAGAATGGAGCCCTGGAGTGTGTGGAGTGGGGGAGCAGAGCCACCTGGATCTCTGAACCCCGCTCGGTCTGCTCCTGTTAGTCCTCGGGCTGTCCCTGGGGCTGAGGGTCTCTGTGCCAGCCTGCCCCCGGCCCCTCCTGCCTTCTCTGGAAACCCCGGGGCTGGTGCAGCCCAGGAACTGCAGGCACCAGCCTGTCACCTCGATGGTTCTCGCTTTGCTTCCCTTCTGATTCTCTGAGCAAATATTGAACATCCAGAGACACATCCGAATCCTCGGCGTCGGGGTGGGAGGTGGAGGCGGTGACACAACTGGCTACTTCTTGGGGCAGCTCAGTCAAGATCAACCTCAGCTTCAGGCCTCTGGCCGAGGGAGGCTGCTGAGGGGGTGGGGGCGTTAGTCCAGTGGGCAGAGAGGGGCCCTTCCCTCAGAGGATTCCTTCAGGGCATCTGGTGTGTGACTGTGGACTTCCAAAGCAGCCACACATGGGTTGTGGCAGGGTCTTTTCCTGGGGCAGTGCGGTCTATTTTCTGTCAGCCTCCTAAAGCAAACCATGTCTGGGAGTGGGGCACACGCGGTAGAATGAAATGCCCTGGGGTGTCCCAGAGGCAGCTCAGCCATAAGCACGAATGATCTCAAAGCAATCTTGCCGAATTTCGTGAATGGCAGAGCCGTGATATTCGGAAGGGGAACCGGGATCCTCTGAGGATGTGTCCCCGCTTGATGCATTCCTGATGCACCTGTCGGGGGTCACCACTCTATGCATCATCACGCTGTTCTGGGTGGTTGTGCCAGCCAGGGTGCTGACTGTAAGAGGCAGAAATGGACTCTGACATTCTCAAGCAGAGAAAAGATTTGCTGGAAGGATTGGGGGCTGCTCACAGCATCAGTGGGAAGGCTGGAGTCCCAGCTTGGAAGGTGAGCAGGATCCAAGAGATGCTAGGCAGTCAGCGTCGTTGCCAAGGTCACGCCACAGGGCAGCCTGCTTAGGATGCTTTTGCTGTTACCACCCCTCTGCCATCAATGGTGTGATGACAGGTAATTTTGTGTGTCAACTTGACTGGACCATGAGATGCCCAGATATTTGGTCAAACATTATTCTGGGTGTCTCTGGATAAGATTAACATTTGAATCCTTAGGCTGAGTAAAGCAGATTGCCCTCTCCAATGCTAGTGGGCTTAAATAGAACAAAAACGTGGAAGAAGGGAGAATGTTCTCTCTGCCTATTGAGCAGGAAAGTCAGTCTTCTCCTGCCCTTGGACTGGGATTTACCCCATCGGTTCTCCTGGTCCTCCAGGTCTTTGGATTCAGACTATTGTCCCATGAATACTCCTCAGGAAGGGAAATTCCTACCCCATCCCCCCAAATACGGAAGGAACACTCTGGATGGCCTTCTCAGTCTGCATCTCCAGAGTTCCATCCTTCTATCTTTTCCCCCAACTCTGAAGTCCAGGAGGCTGACCTGTGTGGGCCTCATCAGCCGAACTCCCATGCCTCTGGCTTCCAGGGTCTCCCACTGGAGGAGACTAGGAAGGTGGGCGGAGAGAGATCGGGGTATTTTTCCCCTTGTTTCTTTCCTTTGCAGCTCTGACTCTCTTCAGCTTCCAGCCATCTCCCTCCCTGTCACATCAAGGTCTGCAGAATTCCTTCTGGTTTCTTTTAGCACTGCCCGCCCTAGGCAAATAGTGCCTTTTGAAAGACTCCTCAATTGCCCTAGTTGAGGGTAATGCCTCTTACCTGCTGGCACCTCACATGGGACAGGAAGTCTGGAGATTGGGAGGCAACAAAGCCCCAGCAAATGCCCACAACGTGGTGGTCCAGATGCCGAGGGGAGGCAGGGTGCATGGTACAGTGGCAAGAGCATGGACTTTGGAGACAGACTTACTAGGGTCTGAATTCTCAGCCCGACTCTTAGTAGCTCTGTGAACTTGGTCAAGTTCTTAACCAGGCTGACCCTTCTTTGTTCTTCACCTGGGAAATAAAAGTTCATATGGATGTCATAGATTTATTGTGAGAATTGAATGAGACAAATTTTTAAGCACTCAGGACACCAGTGATGGCAAAAAGGGTCTACCTTAATGTGCCAGCTCCAGCTGATCAATTAGGGCTTCTGGGAGCCCTGGGTGAAGAATTCTGACATCTCATCCTGGCCTGGGGGTGATGGGTGCACTCATGATTGATTAGTGATGTCTGTCATGGTGTGGATTGGGAAGTGGCAGTAGGATGCACTTGCCTTTTCTGTAGTAAACACCCACTGAGGGATAGCTATCAAGTTTTATATTTCTTTGCTTCTTGGGAGGGGAAGTTGGATTCCTATCTGACCACCAGTGCTGCCCAGGTCCTGAGGCATCGAGCTACCTCTCTTGGCACATCTCAGATTCCTCAGTAGTGCCGATGCTCCGACCGGCCCTTTCCTTTGATCAGCAAACTGCTTCAGCCCTATCTGGGTCGTTTAAGGTCTTCTTTCTCTGGGAACATTCTCTTGCTCTTTTCAGTCCCCAAATGCCCAGCCTGATTCTCCCCTCCGTGTCTACCACCCTCTCTCCATAGAAAATAATAGGGAGTTATATACATTTAACTTGAATTTCTCTGCCTCATGTCACCTCACTTTCCAAATCTCCCCCATTATCTCCTGCCCCAACCCCGGGGCCCTGGCATTATCCCAGCCACACACACCAGAGGAGGTTGAAGACAGAAGAGGTGAAGAGAATCATGGCCACAGGTGTCCTACTGTGTGAACTGGAGACTTAGTGATCATCAGGTGGCTCTTGGAGTAGCAAAAAAGGTAGAGGAAGCAAGGATTCTTTTTCAGAAGTGATCTCCTTTCTAGTTTCACTGGCACAAAGGAGCAATTTTTATTTATTCAAGAACTCTTTGTTCAGCACCTACTATGTGCCAGGGAGCAATGCATCAAACAGACATGTTCTTTGCCCCGATGGGGAAACAGACAAGTATAACACTGGGTGCTGGACAGTGCAGTAGATGCTAGACAGGAGCACAGGAAGGACCTCCAATTGCAAGGATGATTTGGGACAATCAGGGAAGACTTTCCGGAGGAGGTGGCTTCTAAGCTGAGTCTGGAAGGATAAGGAAGGTGTTTCAGGTGGTCTTGGGAGCAGCATCTGCAAAGATCCAAAGGTGTGTGTCCAAAGAGCTACTGGCTCCTGGCGCGTCACTGTGGCTGTCCCTCAGAGCTGGAAGTGGAAAGTGCTGGACAGGAAGTGGTAGGAGGAGGGTGGTAGAGTCCTATGGGGCCTTGAAAAGGAGTCCAGATTTCCCCAAAGCAGCACCCATCCCACCCACCTCACCCCCAGCCTGTCCTCTGCCCGTTGAGGCTTGAGGTTTGTGAGGCCTCCCTCCCATCGCTCCCCCCATCCCTCCCCATCCTGGGAGGGCTTCTCAGGCCTCAGGGGGCAGCCTCTGTCCCCTCACCCCAATGCCTTGTGAGTCACTAGGAGTGTAGTGACAGCTGCTTAATGTGACGAGTGGCTGGGCAGGTGGCCCACAGTGGCTGCATGAGGATGAACCAAAGTAGGGGTTAAGGGGAGCCCCCAACCTGGGAGTAAATGTGTGTGTAAATGGGAGTGTGTATGTGTGTGTGTGTACTTGCCTGAAAACGTCTCTGCTGGTGCCATGCATGGCAGCACGTGTATGCCTCTGTGCATGTGGGGGAACGTGAATGCACACATGTGCACTTGTGTCCAGGACAGGCTGTGGGTGTGTATGAGTGTGGGGGACCTGAGGTGTGTGTGGGTTTGCAGTGAGTGTGCATGGGATTCTATGCATGGGATTCTATGCAATGGGCCCCCGTGATCCTCTGCAAGGGAGACGCTGTTAGGCTGGGATATTTATATTAACCCAAACCATAAAATGCCCAACTGGTCTCCCTGCTTCCCCTCTTGCTCTTTCCTTTGTAGGCTGTCCTCCACCTAGCAGCCAGTGCAAGCTTTTAAAAATGCGAATCATTTCTAGCCTGAAAACCTTCTGGTGGCCTCCCGCCGCATCTGGAATAAATCCAAACTTCCGACTATGGCCTGCCTCCATTCCAATCTTTGAAACTTTGTGGCCTCGTCTCCCAGTCCTCTGGCACCCTCTGCCTCAGCCACATAGGCCAGAGCCTTTGCACTTGACCTGCCTTCTCCTGGACCCCTTTGCAGTGGGGTGCTGTCTTGGCTCCAGATTTCAGCTCGACATGGTGACATTATCGGTGGCACCTTCCCTGACTTCTCCATTTAAATCGGTACCTCCAGGGGTTCCTGGCTGGCTCAGCTGGAAGAGCATTCGACTCTTGATCTCAGGATTGTGAGTTTGAGCTCCACATTGGGTGTGGAGGTTACTTAAATTAACAAAGAAATAAGCTTAAAACAAATGGCATCTTCAGTCTCTCTCTGGCCCATCTCTCTGACTTCTTTTCTCCCGGCACTAACAGAGCCCGAGAGTCAGTTCTGCACAGAGGTAAGTGGGAGCAGCCCCCTGCAGTAGGAAGGACGCTGGATCGGATGGGGCGGGGCCTCCAGACCACGTGCACATCCGACAAGGTCTCTGCCAGCCCTTGAGGCACCCAGAGCAAAGCCTGCCCATTGGAGGAGTCCTGAATTGGGTGCAAAAGGTTAGATCCTGTACCACCTCTGGGCTTGGTCAAGGGCTGGAACCATCAGCTCAGAAGCTGGGGTTCAAGAGCATGAGAAGGCAAGCCATAGATGGGGAGAATATTTTTGCAAAAGCCAGATCTAAGTGAGAACCGTTATCTAGAATGTACAAAGAGCTCGGCAATGAGAAAACAAACAACCCAATTTTTAAAATGGGCCAAACACCTGAACAGACATCTCACCAAAGAAGACATACAGATGGCAAATAAGCATATGAAAAGATGCTCCGCATCCAATGTCATTTGGGAATTGCAAATTAAAACAACGCTGAGCTGCTACCGTTAGAAAGGCCACATTCTGGAACACCGATGACACCAAATGCTGGTGAGGATGTGGAACATCAAGAACTCTTACTCAGGGCGCCTGGCTGGCTCAGTCAATAGAACGGGTGACTCTTGATCTGGAGGTCATGAGTTCGAGCCCCACGTGGGGTGTAAAGCTTACATTAAAAAAGTTAAAAACAGAAAGACCTCTCGCTCATATCCAATGGGAGTGCAACATGGTACAGATACTCTGGAAGACAGTTCGGCGGTTTCTTACAAAGGTAAACATAGTCTTCCTATACAATCCAACCCTCATGCTCCTCGGTATTACCCAAAGGAGCTGAGGCTTATGTCCACACAAACACCTGTATACAGATGTTTATAGAAGCTTTATTCATAATTGCCCAAACTTGAAAGGAGCCAAGCTGTCCTTCGGTAGGTGAATGGATAAGGAAACCGTGGTAAATCCAGGAATGGAATATTACTCTGCACTAAAAAGAAATGAGCTATCAAACCTTGAAAAGACATGGGGAAAACTTCAGTGCAATTACTAACTGAAAGAAGCCAATTGGAAAAGGCTACATACATTCGAACTGTAGGGCTTTCTGGAAAAGGCGAAACTATGGAGACGGTAAAAAGATCAATGGTTGGGGCGTCTGGGTGGCTCAGTCGTTAAGCTGACTCTGGATTTCGGCTCAGGTCTTGATCTCATGGGTTCGCGAGTTTGAGCCCCGCATCGGGCTCTGTGCTGTCCGTGCAGAGCCTGCTTGGGATTCTCTCTCTGCCCTTCCCCTGCTCGTGCTTGCTCTCTCTCTTTCAAAATAAATAAATAAACCTTAAAAAAAAAAAAGGTCAGTGGTAGCCAGGAGTTAGGTGGGAGGGAGGGATGCATAGGTGAGCACAGAGGATTTCTAGGGCAGTGACACCATGAGGTATGATACCATATTGGTTGATATATATTGTTCCGTATTTATCAAAACCCGTAGAATGTACAGCACTAAGAGTGAACCTTAACGTAAACTATGTAGTTGGATGATAATGATGTGTCAACATAGGTTCATTGATTATAACAAATGTACCACTCTAGTGGGGATGTTGATGGCCGGGGAGGACTGTGTGTGAGAGGGGGCAGGGATATGTAGGAATTCTGGACTTTCTGCTCAATTTTGCTGTGAACTCAAAAATGCTCTAAAAAATAAAGTCTATTTAAAAAGGAAGGAAGGAAGGAAAGTAGGAAGGAGGGAGTGAGGAAGGAAGGAAGGAAGGAAGCAAGGGAAGGGAAGGGAGGGAAGGAAGGAAGGAAGGAAGGAAGGAAGGAAGGAAGGAAGAAGGAAGGAAAGAAGGAAGGAATAGAATAGAGAAAAAAGAACAGACCAGACCAGAACAGAAATCCTCAGACATTCTCTCCAGGCTTCCTTCTTCTCTTGGGCCATCTGTCTCCTTTCCTTCTGCTGTCCAAGCGTTTTCTGACCTCCTCACGGGGGGATGTGTTTGCTGGGCATGTCTGTCTGCCTGTCCTTTTCTTTTATGGTTTGGCCGGATCCTTTGTTAAAGGTTTTCCAGCTCAGGGGCGGGGCTGGCTGGGAGCTTCTTCATCTCTGCAGTTCCTGTCATCCCTCCCAGCACCCCCAACAGCTTTCTCCCAGCCCACTGACCTTTCACCAACAAATGACAGCTATGATCTGCTCCGTGAGCCCTGTCCCAGGATAAACGTGTACCCGGACACCCAGCCGAGGAGAAGGTTTTCAAGAGTGGCGAGAGAAGAAAATCCTGGATGCCTGGATGACTCATTAGCACCACCTCCAACCCAGCTTAAGCTCACCTCCTTTGGTGTCTGACAGAAGAAAGAGGAAAACGCCTTCCTTCTCTGTCCTTTGGGGACAGATTTGGGGGGATCCCACAGACTGTGCGCCCCACTTTCATTTTCCAGGCCTTGATGGAGACTTCTAAAGGCACCAGCCCCCAAAACAATCGGGCCATGAGCAGTACAAAACAAAATCAACACTAAGCCAACAAAGTAAGTGTGAGAAAGTGCTCCAACATTTTGAGTTTTCCCACGACGACTACTTTGAAGCTTTGTATTTCTGAGCTATCAAATCTGAAATTCTTGTAAGTTTTTCTCCTTCTCTGCTGGTTCTCTAAGTGTAGGTGTGGTGTACATGTTGCTTCTAACTGTAACCGGCCTGGCTGACCTTCCTGTCCCCCAGCAGCAGCCTTGTCCTGTGCTGAGGCCACAGAGGGTGTTTCTCTGGCTGACCCCGAGGACCTCGGGGTTCCCTCCCTCGTGAAAACAGGCCTGGGGTGCAGTGTGGGGCGGGTCACATAATCAAGTTCTTGCTTCTGCTGCCACGGCACACCAGCTGGGGGCTGCGAGGGGGAGACATGAGAGGGCAGGGTCCTGAATGGGTATTGGGAGGAGGCCTTCCCCCTGGCGAGGCTAGTCTAGCTTCGAAAAGCAAATTTGAATCAAATCAACAGATAACTGCTGAGATCTATGTTGTCGCAAAAAGCTTAGTTGGGCTGGAGAGGAAGGCCAGGATGGGGTCTTATCAGGGTGTGGGCGGTGGGGGAAATGGCCTTGATTCTCCCAGTGGACTCAAACGTCCACTGTAGTACCTCCCATCAGCTCAGGTATGTTCCCGCCTTTAAGTGTGGAGGAAGAAGGCTCCCGAATTACAAAGGGGCAGACTGAAGCCAAGGTCGAATTACAAAGGGGCAGACTGAAGCCAAGGTCCCAGGCCCGCTGGTGGAAAAGCCAGTCTAACTGGGTCAGTATTGAGATTTTGCCTCACTGTGAGCCCGGGGTCTAGAGTCTAGGGCTCCTCATTTGTGAGTTTTATCATCACCTGGCTTCTGAGGCTGGGAGGAAAGGTGAGCGGCCTACAGGAGTTTATGTCACAGCTGCATGTTTAGCCCCTTTTTGTGTGCTAGGCACCCAGGGAAATGCTTCAAATATATCACCTTGTCCACACCAGCATCCCTGCAGCGTGGGCGTCACGGGCCCCATTTTGCAGACGAGCTCAGAGAGGGAAAGGGACTTGGCCACGGTGACACCCAGGAAGCGCGTGTCGGGGGTCTTCCAGCCAACTGGAAAGGCAGCTCTGTGAGTGCAGAGCCCGTTTGGCTTCTGGAAGCTGACCCCAGGTCACAGCCCCTGGTACAGTGACTGGTGTATTTAGGGCAAGCAATCAATATTTGGTAAAAGAATGAATAAAGGAATGATTGATTAACCCCCTCTGGCCCCAGATCTGTGTTCGGGCCCGGTGCCCACCTAGCCTGGGGATCTGGGAGCTGAAGGCAGAAGCCTGGGGTCTTCCTGGTGGGAAAGGCTCCCGGGGCAGCGCTGGTGAGGGGCAACCTGGCCGAGGCCTCTGGGCTTCACCCTCTCAGAGAACTCGCGCCCTCACCCTGGCCCCCCACAAGCCACTCCTGGTGGCCACGTGCAGTCACAGAGGACTCTGCAGAGGACTCTGCAAGGGGTTCACCACCGAATAAACACCCAGTGATTCAGAAGATCGGGCCATGCAGGCCTCCCACTCCCCAAACCTTGCTGTTGCCATGGCAACTAGCCTGGCCAAACCTCAGCTTGCTGAGGGCATCCCAGTTAACCCCTTCCTGGCACAGCAGGGCCCTCAGTCACCCCCAGTTTGCCTGTCCACGCAGCCTGGACGCCCACAACACTGATGCCCAGGCTGAGAGACGGAACACAGGAACCGCGGGCAGAAATGCAGGCTTTAGGGATTGGAGGACGTAGCTTGAATCTTTGGCTCAGCTACGTGAACTTGAGCAGTCCAGTAAACCTTTCTAGCCTCTGTCTCCTCTCCTGCAAAATGGACATAATGTGTCCCCCTGCAGGGTCACCGGCAGGGTCGATGAGGAACGCACAGGAACACCTCGCGGGGTACCTGGCAGAGTGCACGCCGCGGTTAATGCTGGTCGCAAGAGAGGAGCTGCTCGGTGCACACATCCAGTCCCCTCCTGTTACTGCAGGGCCCCAGGGCACGTCAGGGGGAGGGCACACAGAGTCACAGACACACAGAGCAGTGATTCATCTGGAAAAAAGGAAGCCCACAGCCACTCCAACTGTACCAAGCCTGGAGGTTGCCCTGGGAGATTCCCATCAAACAGCCCATTCATTCCACCTTGAACTCAAACCTCTCCAGGCCCCCTTGGGCTCTGGGACTCCCAGCCTAGAAACCAAGACCGACAGAAGGAAGTACATGGAGAAGGGGGAAGGGCCTGTGTGCTCAGAAAGCAGGTCTGACAGGTGTGGGGTGAGAAGGGGTAAGGTGGGGCTGGGCCCGGTAGCCTGCGGGTATGGGGGCCGCCTGCTGTCAACTCCAATTGAGCAGAAAGGCCCCTGGGGAAGTGACAGCAGAGAGCGCAGCAGTATTAATGGCCACCATTTATTGAGGGTCAGCCAGGGGCCAGAGTGATAAAAGCAAATAAGGCCACATTCCCCCTCCCACTGCTCAGTGCTTGGGTGACTTCTCCCTCCTGTCCTTACTAGGACCCAGACCCTCAATATGCCCTGTGAACCCCATGTGTCCTGGCCCCTGCCTACCTCTCAGCTCCTCTGCAACCCACCCCCCCCCCCAGGCACTTAGGCTTTCTTTGTTTTTTGTTTATTTGTTTGTTTTCAAGTGAATTGTGCTTTTCCAGCCTCAGGGCTTTTACGCACTCCTGTGTCTCTCCTTGGGTACTCCTTCACGGTTTTTCCACAGTTCATTTATTGTACCTTATCAGTTGTAAGATCCATATTTTCAAGAGCCAACTTGGGGCTCCTGGATGACTCAGTAGGTTTAGGGTTTGGCTCTCGATCTCGGCTCAGGTCATGATCTCAGGATTCCTGAGTCCGAGCGTCAGGCTCTGTACTGATAGCACGGAGCCTGCTTGGGATTCTCTCTCTCCCTCTCTCTCTCTCTCTCTCTCTCTGTGCCCCTCCCCTTCTCTCTCTCTTTCTCTCTTTCAACATAAATACATAAACTTAAAAAAAAAAAGCCAGCTTTTGACTCTGAAATAATTTCAGACTACCTAAAAGTTGCAGAACAATAGCACAAATATTCCCATATTCCCTGCACTCAGTTTCCCCAAATATTACCCTTTTACCATGTTTATGGGCACGCAGGTGTGCTGGCTACTAGAGCTCTTGTGCCACTCTGTTCCCAGCTCCCTATTCAGTGACTTCGTGTTGGTAGGCGGAAGTTGGCCATGGAGGCAGAGTATTCACACCACGGAAATTGGTGATTGGCCTTTTGTACTCTGGAAAATGCCTTAGGTTTACCACCATGCCACCATTTTATCAATATCTTTTTCTTCTCTGTGTGTGTGCATGTGAGGGGTGTGTGTGTGTGTGTGTGTGTGTGATACACTCATATTCTTTTTTTCCCCTGAACTATTTAAGAGTATAAGCGACAGGGGCGCCTGGGTGGCTCAGTCGGTTAATCGGCCGACTTCAGCTCAGGTCACTATCTCGCAGTCCGTGAGTTCGAGCCCCGCGTCGGGCTCTGGGCTGATGGCTCAGAGCCTGGAGCCTGCTTCCGATTCTGTGTCTCCCTCTCTCTCTGCCCCTCCCCCGTTCATGCTCTGTCTCTCTCTGTCTCAAAAATAAATAAAACGTTAAAAAAAAAAATCCCTTGTTAAAAAAAAAAAAAAAGAGTATAAGCGACAGATATGCCCTTTTATCCCTAAATACTTCAGCATGTACTTCTTAAAAAGAAGGTCATTCTCATATAACAAATAACGACAGTACATTGATCAAAATCGGGAAATTTGTGTGGTTATGCTCGTAGTGTTGGATCCCACTGTCCTACTAATGTCTCTATAGCAAAAGGATTTTCTGCTTTGTGTACTGTCTTACTCTGTGTAAACATCCTGTTTCTTACCATCCACCACTGGTAGTATCCATTCATGATTCTTGCCTGAAACAGTTAATATCATGGTGATCGGTAAATGATGATTTTCTAATTCCATCATTTTTCTACATTTGCTTCTTGGCATTCTCTGTTAAGGAAGAGTGTTCTTTTCTTCCCCCATTCATTTACTTATTCATTTCTTTCTTTATATGAGAGGGACTCATGGATTGTTATTTTATTCTTTGGCTTATAACCTATAACTCATATTATTTATTTCAGTGCTCAAGTTATGCCAAATTCGTCCAGTAGAAACCCTTTTACACTGGCTCCCATTCCTATTGGCATGTCCTCATTAATTTTTTTTTTTTTAGCACATCGTCATTTTCTAGCACAACAAGATGTTCCAGGGTCATCTTGTACCTTCCCTGAGCCAGCCCTGGAATTGGCTTGTTCCCCAAAGTGGCCTGTGTTTGTTTGTTTGTTTGTTTGCTTGTTTTTAGTGGAGAATGGTATTTAGAAACCAAGATCTGGAAACTGGGGTGCTCTGTGCTTCTGGGGAAGATGCATGTTTAAATCTCTGCCAGCAGGATTCATTTTATAGACTACAATGTCTAACAATCCCCCAGTTGGGCATTTGGCTCTTTTCCTTCTGCCACTCTTCTATTAGCAGCCAAAGCTGAGCCCAACAGTGGGCACACAGCCAGGACCCCTTCCCCACCCTTCCTGCCCTTCTCTCTGCTGGCTCCGCAGAGCCTTCTTGTCCTGTCTCCCCTTTCCATGGAACCAGCACCTGGGAGCCTGTCTGCTACCATCTCAGGGACTTTACACCGGCAAACTTGCTGAGGGCAAGGTGCACTTCTCTTGGATTTTACCCTACACTGATCTCTGACTTCCCCTTCTGTTTTCAATCGAGTAGGAGATAGGAAACTCCTCTGGAGCTGAAGGAAAGTCTAAAAAGAACTCTTTCTGGAAGCACAAACTAACATTTCTAGGGGTAAGAATGTTTTATGTCATGGTTAATTGGCACAAAGTTTCTTTCTCCGTGTTATCTAAACTAAAAGTGTGGTGACAATCCGTGCTTTAGAGTCAATGAAATAGATCACACCTAGTTATTCCTCAAAACTGAGCTCACACTACTTCCTCATGAGTATTTTTCTCCATAACACATAACACAATTTGTAACACGGGTATTAGGGTCATGATCGCTTAATACCTGTCTGAAGGCCCCATGAGCACATGCCCCCGTTTGTCTCTCTTGTATTCTTAGCTGTATCCTCAATGCCTGGCACACTATGGATGCTCAGTAAAGATTTGTTGAAATAAATAACTGAATTAATTTAATCTTCTCAACAAGTCTGCAAGGCAGAGATGACTCTCCCAACTTTATCGATGGGGAAACTGAAGCTCCAAGAACCAAGATTTGTTTGGGGCGCCTGGGTGGCTCGGTGGGTTACGTGTCCAACTTTGGCTCAGGTCATGATCTCACGGTTCATGGGTACCAGCCCCACATCAGGCTCTCTGCTGTCAGCATGGAGCCCACTTGGCATTTCTGTCCCCCCAGCTCCGTCCCCCTCCTCTCTCTCTCTCAAAAACAACCAACCAACACACAGGACCAAGATTTGTTCCATGTCGTCTGGCCAGTAAGTGCTGGGATGGGGATTCAAACGTGGATTTGTCAGATTCCAACACCTGTGCCAAGTATTTCAACAGAGGAAATGGCTTTAGTGGAGAATTGAATTGGATTTTTATTCCCCTAATGAGTCTGGTTCCCCAAAGGAGTATCTAAACTCTTAAAAATTAGGGCAGCACAAATATGATACAGGAGCCGTCCCAGAACAGGGGCTGGTGATGCGAAACCAGCCTCCAGGTGTCCTTCGTGTGGCCACAGGCCTCGGTTCATCCTTTGCCATACTCCCATAGGGTTGGCCTGAACTGCTCTCCCCCCTTATGGAAGGGTCAGGCAGAAGTATGGGTCAGCGGTAAGCAAACTAGCCTGGCCCTGCTTGGCCTTGGCCCCACACCCCAGCTCTGCCTGACTAGCCCTGGGCCTCTCAATGGTGCCTGCTATGGCAGGGAACACGCTTCCCTCAAGGGCCTTCACCACCTCACCTTCGCTGCCTCCAACCCATGTCCAGCAGCTGCACAGAAAGGTTACACCTACTGCTTTGAAAATAGGGAAACTGAGTCTCAGAAGATGCAAATCCTCACCATCGGGCAAGGCCCCCACTTCTCCATCTGTACAATGGGAGGATTGGGCTTGGCACATCACGGATTTCTTCAGTTCTCCACAGAGCTGTTTGATGACCTGCCGCCTCCCCTCCTGCCCTTCCCCCACAATCTTAGGGCTTTCCGGCCCTCTTCCCAGGGGAAAGGTGCTTCCACTCTCGTTTCCCTGGGAACTGGCTGGGTCAAAACACGATCCTCATTTACATTTCAAAGGCCTTGATTTCCTAACCCAGATCAGACACACCCTCCACCAGCTCTCTGAAAGTGAGTCTTGGCCAGTTGGCTGGGTTAGCCTTTCATGAGATAAGAAAGCACCTTTGGAGACGATTTGACAGATCTGGCCCTAGAAACACCACTAATTATAATAGCCACGCATACTTATGCTTATATACATTAGGTGGCAGGTACTCAATTCTCACAACAACTCTGAGGTGAATGTTATTATTTCCCCTTTTTACAGATGAGGACTTGGAGGCACCAGGAGGTTGTCTGACTTGCCCAGTGTAAGATCTGGAATTTGAACTTCTTGAGTTCAGGTTCATAACCACTGCACTCCACTACCTGAAATTCCATTCTTGGCTATCTGTCCTTTTCTGGAATGCCAACATCATGGAGGAAAGCCTTGGAACACCAGCAACGCAGTGTGAAGGCAGACAGGCCCAGCGTGGATGCGTTCAGTCCCTACTGGAACCTGCTGAGTCTGAATCTTGAGTAAAAGCTGGGGAAGAATGGAAGAGGGGCGCCTGGGTGGCGCAGTCGGTTAAGCGTCCGACTTCAGCCAGGTCACGATCTCGCGGTCCGTGAGTTCGAGCCCCGCGTCGGGCTCTGGGCTGATGGCTCGGAGCCTGGAGCCTGTTTCCGATTCTGTGTCTCCCTCTCTCTCTGCCCCTCCCCCGTTCATGCTCTGTCTCTCTCTGTCCCAAAAATAAATAAAAAACGTTGAAAAAAAAAAAAAAAAAAAAAGAATGGAAGAGCTCGGGGTGGTTCAGAAGGGCCATTCTCCTTGTGGGGTCTCCAACATTGAAGATGGTGCCTGGGCAGTCCCTGTGCTAGGGACTGGAATATGATGGTGATCCAACAGGCAGGGCTCACCCCTGTGGGGCTGTGAGTGAGGCGGGGTATGCAGCAATAAGGCAGTGCCCATGGCTGCCTAGAAATGGGCCAAGCTTGCTGTCTGGGGTACATCTGGGGTCTGTGATTTGGAGGCTATCCCTCTGGTAAGCCAAGGGTTGGAAGAGTTGGCAGGAAAAGGACAAGTAATGCCTTTCACCTGTCCCATTCATTCACCCCTGGGGAAAAGGGTGTACTAGCTGGCAGAAGTTGGGGGGGCGGGGAGGGGGCAGGGGGGCCCGTGGTGGGGCAGAATGCAGCCCTGGGCAGGGAGGGGTTGACTCCAGCCTGGCCATCGGCTGGCTGGAGGGCTCCAGTGGCAGCCCTGGGCAGCCTCCAGTCGGAACCACCTCTGGCCTGCCCTCTCCTCTGCTCACTGCCCCAAGACCAGCCTTGAGTTCACACCCAGGCCTGCATTCAGATCCTCACAGATGAGAGGGGCTGCGGGTGACTTTGAAACACCTCCCGGTGTTCAGACAAGGCTGGGGTTCCAAGTGTGATGAAAGGTCAAGGGCAGTCTGCTCTTCCTGGGGTGCCAAGGCTATGGAGAGGCCATCGTGCTCATTCGAGATGACTTTCAAATAAACCTCTGGCCAGAGGGGCTGGCCCCACCGTGCACCCTGCTTAGGACAAACAAATATAGCTACAAAAAGCTGAAATACACACTCACCTGAGACCTGATGACTCTGCTTCCTGGCCTGTGCCCACCGGTACGGCATTCTCAGAGGTGACACTGCCGGCCCCTGTGAGCACCCCCAAATCACGTTCACATCTGCATTTGTATACCACACACACACACACACACACACACAGTTGAACCCTTAAAGACTAGCCAGCTTTCCAAAGCAGGCACCCACGGGCCATAGAAAGAGTGTCACATCATTATCGTCATTATCACGAGGTCATCTCCTGTTGGGGTGGAGACACCAGGGAGAGAAATTGCCACTACTACTTAGATGGAGAGTGATGCTTTCCTTTATGCCTCACTTCCTCTCCACACTCACCCCACTCTCTGAAGCTCACTCCCACAGGGAGTGTGGCAGCTGGAGTGGTAAGGCGTGCAGGGAGACAGAGGCTGGCTCTTAGCAGGAAAGGGTTAACCTAACTGGGCGTGAGTCTCCAATATCAGAGCCGAGCCTCCCTCCCACTCCCACAGACTTAAACACATTACACACAGCTGCCCTCACGGGTGAGGAGGGCTGCGTGCCCAACACCAAAGCTCACAAGTGATCACAGCACCGTCATGGCTTTGCCTCTGAAATCCCCATCCGGCACAAGGCTGCATCCTAACTAAGGGGACTGCTAGAGTGGGGAGGAAGGGGCAGGGCAGGGCAGGGGAGGGAAGAATGGGAAGATGGGAGACAGGCGGGGTGTCTGGGGTGGACAATACGACTGTGGGAAGCCAGGCCTCAGCTCAGGCTTCAGGCGGGCCTGGGGTGTGGGCACAGGTTAAGGGGGACATTTGAGCCCAGGCCTCCAGTCATAGCTGACCCAGAGGGACACCCCCTAGGGGCTCCCTCTTCTGCATACATCCCTGTAGGACAAAGACTCCTTGTTTGTAACCTGTTTGGGGTCAGATACCTCTTTGAGGAATTTGTAAAATCTAGGGATCCCATCCCAGGAAGATATTCCTACACAGTTTTCAGCTACTACCGCCCAGGCCCATCTGTAGACACTTCCTAGGATTCATTACAAAACTTGCCCCAATTGGTAAAGCAGTACTTCCCAGAGGTCCGGGAGAATGCTTGCAACAAACGCAGGTTCCTAGGCCCAACCTCCACCTTACCGAAGCAGAATCTCTGGAGGATGAGTCTGGACATATTTTATTTTATTTTATTTTATTTTATTTTATTTTATTTTATTTTATT
>NW_026057582.1:24800962-24825573 GCF_023721935.1 Panthera uncia
TTTTATTTTATTTTATTTTATTTTATTTTATTTTATTTTATTTTATTATTTTATTTTATTTTATTTTACTTTTATTTTATTTTACTTTATTTTATTTTATTTTACTTTATTTTGCTTCATTTTATTTTATTTTTTGAAGTTTATTTTATTTTTTGAAGTTTATTTTATTTTTTGAAGTTTATTTATCTTGAGAGAGAGAGAAAGAGCATGTGTAGGTGCATGTGATTGGGGAGGGGCAGAGAGAGAGGGGGAGAAAATCCCAAGCAGGCTCCGTCCTGTCAGCACTGAGCCAGATGCGGGGCTCGAACCCACAAACCATGAGATCATGACCTGAGTCGCAACCAAGAGTCGGACGCTTCACCCACCGAGCCACGCATGCACTCACGGACATGCATTTTTGACAGGTATATTGGCCAGATTTGGAGGAGCGGGCTGAGGATAGTTGTGGGGGTAGGGGAAGGGTATTAGATAAAAAGGCAGATGCCTGGGCTCCCCCCTCAGATATTCTGATTTGGCAAGTCAGGAGGGGAACAGGAATCTGCATTTTACTCAAGCAGCCCAATGGTTTTGATGCAGAGAGACTCTGAGGAGTGGAGGGGAAGATGTGGCCAAGTCCTACGTGCAGCAAGCTGGGTAGAGGGGGCGCAGGGAGGCCTGTTGATTGATTTATACGATGTTCCAGAAAACTGTTTTAGCAAGGCATATGCCAAACCAGGTAACTGGTTCCGCCCAGGGCTGCCGGCCAAAGGCCCCGAGGTGGACCGGTACAGGAGCCCTTCTCTAGAAGGTGGGCGGCTGGGTCTGAGTCCCAGCTCTGCACCCACCAACTACGGGGCTTCAGCCAAGTCTCCCGAGGTCTCAGTTTCTCTGCCTGTGAAACCTGGGGCCTTTGCAACTCTAACAGTCTGTGCCCGCACGATGGTGGCCCTGGCCACATGTCAGGGCAGCACTGCGGCCAGCTCTCCCCACCAGCACCCTGCCCCTCCCCGGGAGAGGCTCTGGGGCCAAGAGCTGCCTGTGCCCCCTGCAGGTCTGGAGGCATGCCACTGGTAGAGCTCCTCAGTGGCCCTGAGTTGTCCCCACCCCTGAGGCAGCAGGACCCCTCTGGGCAGGACACGTTTTCTTGTGGTGGTTGTCAGGGCATGTGTGTTAGGGATGGATGGGCCACGTCTGGAGGCTGAGGTCTGGAGGTCTGGGAGTGTGGGAATGTCAGACCCCTGAGGCTGGGACCAGGCTGCCCCTGTAGGGAAGTGTTTCCAGGCCTGGGTGGATGCGCCTGGGGTGGGTCCCCCACAGGTGTGGGACGCGGAGTGGCAGGGCTTTGGATCCTCTCCACCGAGGCTCTGGAACAAGATCCCGGGGAGCCCAGAGACCACGCAGGGGCCTTCCCTTGGCTCTCCCCTTTCTTTCTAGACAATCAAATAACACCTTTCAGGGGTGCCAGCGGCTGTGCCTGCTCCCAGCACACTCTTCTTCTCTGCTTGCACCCTTCTCCCCGCATCTCCTCCACCCTCCAGCCTTCTGGTTGGGAAGGGCAGCTGTGGGCAGCCAACGGCTCCCCCCACTTACTTCCTGAGTCCACAACCCCGAGGAAGCGGAGTCAGTGGGAGGATGGAGGGGGAAGCCAGGCCAGACACCTTCCCCGCTTTCTCAAAGTTCTCCTCAGCTTCACTATTTGACCCTGTTCTGTTCAAGAAACCCACAGACGGAAAGCTGAGACAGTCCTGACACAGGAGAAGGGCTGGAGTTTAATCCAGCCATTTCACTCAACAGGTATTTACTGAGTATCTACTATGTGCCAGGCACTGGGGAGACAGTGGTGAACAGAGATAGTCTTTGCTGTCATGGAGGCACCGACCCTAGAAAACAGGAGGCCCTCTGTGGGGGCCTTTGTGTCTTTTCCCTCGGTTGGTGGTGAACAGTTGTCCCTGGTCCTGCCCTGAGAGCCTGGGGCACAGAGGCAGAGTTCAGGGGCTGTCCACTGCACATTTGTTTCCTACAGAGCCCTTCCCGGCTGGGCCTTTGACTCCACCTGTCTCAGGGCCTCTGAGCTTTTCCCCTGGGCAGCTGTCTCTCCCCTACTTTTTGGCATTGGCCACAGTTCTCAATCCTGGCTGCCCATCAGCAACTCTGGAAGACCCTTCATGAAGCACAGGCCCCATCCCAGGACGGTCAGATTCTGCCCGTGTGGGCTGGGGTCCTGGCCTCCGGAAATTTTAAAGCTCTCCAGGTCTTTCTGAAGCAATTGTAGGTTCAGATTCTGGCTCCAAGGCCTACAGGGACGGCCTAAAAGGCATTTGTCCCAGATATGACCTGGAGCTGGTGCCGAGGGCTGGGCATGGGGGTTTCTAAAGAAGACTGAGGGCCTCAAAGACGGGTCAGAGGAGAGAGGACTGAGCCCCACTGGTCTAGGTGTGCATGGTCTAGCTCGGTTGTGGGGCTGATAATTGCATAAGGAGGTCAGTGAGAAGGAGGGATCTTTTGCCTTCTTTCCAAGCCACCCCCAGAGCCCTCTGTCTTCTCAGGGCTGCAGCAGGCTCCTGGGTCAGAGCCTGGTTCTCTGAGGTCAAGGAGGAGAAGTGGAAGAGAGAAGGAATGGGACAGCCCTGGCTTCTTTCTCTCCTCTCCCTCTTCAATCCTGCTCATCTTTAAAGGCACAGTTCAAATTTTATCTCTTCCAGGAAGCCTTGCCTGACTGCCCAGATCAAAATTAACTAATCAATGCCTCATAGGACTTTCACAAGGACTTCGTCTGGATTCGCTTTGTATACCTGACTCATCAAGCTTAGATGTGGAAATGACCTGCAAGTTGGCCAACTCTCATCTGCTTTAGGCCGGCCTGTGTGTACATCTCATACGTGTGCACCCCTCACCCTGAGGCCAGAGCCCCAGGTACCTGGGGCCGCCTGCAAGTATAGGAGCACACTTCCTTCACTCCCGTTACTCCGATTGGGGGGCAGGCAAGTCCTGGGCCCTTGGAGGACTGAGAACACCACTGACTTGGGCTCCTCTGACCCTCAGCCCAGTGTCAGGACTCTGGGGCTTTCCCCTGGGGGAACCAAGTGACAATGTGCCCTATCCCTCCCTCAGAGGGACTGGACGCTTCTACCAGAAAACCTGAGCACAATTCTGGGCAAACAGCCCTCTTTGTGAATGTGTGGGGCCAGATCAGGGCTCAGCTTGGAAAGGATTGTGGGCCCCTTTCCCCCCCACGTAATGCAAGAAAACCACATCAGAAAATAAGTAAAAATGCCCAAAAAAGACTCTGATTTTCCCCAGGATGACCTTTTCATTTTTTAAATATCACACTTCTTTGGGGGTGCCTTTCTCTGCTGGTGACCTCAGCAGCACATGTTACTTTGTGTACTGGGAAATCCAGTTTTGCACTCTGTGTGTGTAGATAGGTTTCCACACATGGGTTATATATGCACACAGCAGGTGCACACACACACACACACACACACACATCACATTAACTAGTGGTTCTCAGCTATGGCTGCACATTAGGGACACCTGGGGAGTAACAAAATCCCAGCGCTCAGGCCACCTTCCAGTTAAAATAAAAAAAGAACTTCTAGGGGTAGGATCCAGATGTCAGTAGTTTGCAAATCTCCCCCCGTGATTGCAGTGTACCATCACACCTGAGAACCACGGGTGTAGACGGCTGCTTGTCTGATGCAATCCCTCTCCTGAGCAGTTAACAAAGTGAGTGTTCGGACTCTGAAACTGTTAAGGGACCCCGCTTGGAGAGAAGCAGGTGGCAAAGGCTTAGCCTGGATGTAGGGTCCTTACTTGCCAAGGGAGAGTGTGGGACTCAGAATGGTTTTGACCAACACTCTCCCTTAGAAAATTCTTAGAAAAAGCTCTGACAGCATTGGGTATGTCAGGAAGGAGAGGAAGAAATACGCTTCCCTGGGAGAATCTGGGCCCCATGTCCTGGAGCTCTGAGTATCCATACGCCACAGCTGCTCCTTTTTTTTTTTTTTTTTTCTGTGTTCCTCTTTTTATGATGGGCATCAGCCAAGGGGACTCCTGCCCACCTCCCACAGGAGACAGCAGCCGGTTTGAGCTGCTGGGGAGCTGAGATTAGAGAGGGATTAGTGAGTGTGGTTTGGAGGGGCTCTGGGGTCTTGCAGCCAGCTCAGGAGTCTGAGGTCCAAAGATAGCAAATGCGAGAAGGAGCAGACAAGACTTTGTGTGGAAAGGGGGGAGAGATAAGGGAGGAGGAACGGTGGGCAAGCTGCCGCTTGGGCCACAAAAAGTTCATGTATTGGTACTAATTTTTTTAAATGTAATTACACAACCGAAACATTCCTTTTTAAAAAAATACGTATCAGTTTTTAAGTTTATTTATTTATTTTGAGAGAGGGAGGGGCAGAGAGAGAGAGAAAGAGCGAATCCCAAG
This sequence comes from Panthera uncia, assembly GCF_023721935.1. Lineage (NCBI taxonomy): Eukaryota > Metazoa > Chordata > Mammalia > Carnivora > Felidae > Panthera > Panthera uncia. The sequence goes on from NW_026057582.1 coordinate 24,805,368, forward strand.
CAGACTCCATGCTGTCATTGCAAAGCCTGACACGGGGTACCAACCCACGAACCGTGAGGTCACGACCTGAGCCAAAATCAAGAGTCAGATGCTTAACCGACTGAGCCACCCAGGGGCCCCACACAACGGAACTATTCTTGTAAAGATATGGACAATGTTGAAATATACTGATTAAAAAACAATGAAAAGTTCTCCCTTTCCTCACATTTCCTCCCTAATTCTGCTTCCCGCCATTATCATTTTGGTATATAGCCTTTCAGACCATTTTCTATATATACAGGTTTCTATATACGTTGCTTTTCTTGTTTTTTTAAAACTTGGGTTATGCTCTACAGCTTGTCTTTTAAACAGTACACTCCCTGCCTGTTCATAAGTCAGACCTACTTTACTCCTTTTGACAGGTGCATAGAAGTCCATGGCCTGTGACTCTTATAGGCATGCAGCCTGCCGTCAGCAACTTGTTCAGGTATTTCCGTGGGATACGGTCCTAAAAGCGGAATGGCTGGTTCTGAAAGTACGTGCATTCCTAAACGGGTTGGATTTTGTACAGTCATCCCACCAGAACATCCTCTTCCTCCTAACCTCATCAGCACTAGGACTTGCTGGTAACCTTTTATATCACATTTCCCAAGGTAGACGGGGCATGTGAGCAGAGTTTAAACACAGTGCAGTTTGGTGGGGGCCCTGCTAGCCTCCAGGGGCCTGTTTTCTAGCTGTGATAAAGATGGGGGGCGGGGAGTGATTTCTGGCAGCAATATGCAAGAGGAAAGAAGGAAGACCCCGGGCTGGGGCCACCACTCTTTCTGTGGGGTGGGAAGAGCTTCAGCGACAAGAGGGCAGGAAGGGGTTTCCCTGCGGCTCCCGAAGCCCCGCCCAGGGGCCAGCAAGGTGGGGTTAATGTCGCAGGGCAGGCGGATGAGGCCCTTAACCGTCCCCCCCTCCAATCCCAGCCCTGCTGCTCACTAACTGCGGGTTTCTGAGCAGGCCGCCTAACCTCTCCCGGCCTCTGTTTCCCCACCTGTTGATTTAGGGTGATGGAGCTGATCTTCCTCAGCATCTTGGGCAAGGGTAAAATGACTTGATACTTGTAAAGTTTAGAACGTTGCCTTGCAGTAAATGTCAGCGTGGAGTGACCTTTCAGTTGGGAAATCATTCCTGGCTGCCCGCATGCGCGCTCCAACTCCTCTTCTTGGGGTAACCGCTGTTGGCAGTCCGCGTATCATTCCAGACTTTCTGCATGCGGGTGCGTGTGACAGTTATAAATATTCCTGTGTGCCTACTCCATCAGTTAGGAGTTTTCTTTCTTTAAAGAAAGATTTTTAAAGCAACTTTATGTTTTGAACAGGCATTACATCCACATGGTATAAAATTTAAAAAGTAAAAAAGGGTATACAGTGAAAAATAAGCATCCTTCTCAGTTTCCTAGCTGGACAGGCCCCCATTGTTATCAATTTCTTGAGTATCCTTCGAGAGATATTTCGAGCATTTTTATAAACATGTAAGTTTATGCATTATTTTTCCTCACACAAATGATAGCGTACTTTACATAATCTGCATTTCTTTTTTTCATTTAATGATCTATCTTGGGTATGTATATCTTTTCCTATCATAGATAGTTATTTTTTTTTAATGTTGGCGGCACCATATTTCACAGTTAGAAGTACCATTACTTCTTTAATCCTTTTTTAAAGGAAATTTAGATTTTCTAATATGTTGCTTATAAATGAAGCTGTAGTAAATATCCTTACTATAAAGAATGTTCATTTGGGGCTCCCGGGTGGCTCAGTCAGTTGGGCGGCCGACTTCGACTCAGGTCATGATCTCACAGTTTGTGAGTTCGAGCCCCACATCGGACTGTCTGCTGTTAGCACAATCCCTGCTTAGGATCCTCTGTTCACCTCTCCTCTCTGCCCCTCCCCTGCTCACGATCTCTCTTTCTCTCTCTCTCTCTCAAAAATAAATAAACATTAAAAGAAAGTCTTTGTTTTGGAGTGAAAGAAAACCTAGCTAAAATGGACTTAAACCAATACGCAAAATGGAGTTTGAAGGTTTAGTGACTGCACACATCCAGATCGCACGCTGACTTCAGTTAAGGATTGGTGCAGCCACTCGCTGTCCTCACAGACCTGGTTCTCTTTTTTCTGTCTTTTGTGTGCGTGGCCTTTCTCTTCAGGCTCCACTCAATGTTTGCTCCCCTGCCCCCTTCACCCGCTCTAGGGTCTTCCCACATGGCACAAAAAGGCTGCCACAATGCTGGGCCTCTGTCCTCAGACCACGACTCTGTCTGAGGCGAGGGTGACTGTGTCCTCTGTAGCCTCTCCAAGAGAGGGAGGAAAGACTTGTCCCTGGAAACCCGGCAAATCACAGTATCTTCTACACTGTCCTGTCCCTTGTCTTTTTCCTTTTAACATTATATCAGGGACATCGTTCCGAGGTGGTGTATATACACATACATTCATCCTTTTTGTAATCACTTCATGTACTTAGCCGCGCAGTCAGCATGGCATCTTTTATTACTCTCTCTTGGATGGACATTTTGGCGTTTCCATTAAAAACAAAATGACCTGGAGTGCCTGGCCGGCTCAGTCTGTAGAGCATGTGACTCTCAATTCGGGGTTGTGAGTTCGAGCCCCACGTTGGGTGTAGAGATTACTTACAAATAAAATCTTAAAATAATGAACGAGTTGCTTTTCCTCCCTGGCTGCTTGAAGCTCAGCCACCATCGTGGACAACACCATAACCATCCGGACCAGGAAGCTCAGGACCAACCAACTACCTCAGTGGCAGAAACAGATGCTCCTTGATGTTCTTCAGCCCGGAAAGGCAACGGTACCTGAGATGGAAAGTCGAGAAAAACTAGCCAAAGCGTACAAGCCCACACCAGATGTCATTTTCGTATTTGGATTCAGAGCCCATTTTGGTGGTGGCAAGACAACTGGCTTTGGCGTGATTTACGATTCCTTGGATGACGCGAAGCAAAGTGAACCCAAACATAGACTTGCAAGACACGGCCTGTGTGAGAAGGAACAAGACCTCAGGGAAAGAGCGAAAGGAGAGCGAGAACAGGATGAAGAAAGTCAAGGGGGACTTAATAGCTGCTGCTGGCGCTGACAAAAAGCTTGAGCCGGAGACGGGACAGCAGAAGGAGCAGAGATTCTGCAGTGACTTTCTCTGTGGTGATTGTGCAGATTTTTCGTGAGAGGATTAGTGAACTAAGAACAATACACACATACATACAACCTATCGACCATGTTGAAACGAACATCTGTGCCGGTTAAGATGCAGTTCAGCTGCTTTAACAAAGAGCCATGGTCAAGGCGCTTAAACAAGAAAGAACTGGTTTCTTGGATTTTAGTAGGTGTGTAGGCAGTACGTGGTTGATGGCAGCTCAGCGTTGTCAGGAATGCAGATCTCTTTTGTCTGTTCTTTTTTTTTAAGTTTCTTTTTTTCATGTTGAGAGGGAGAGAGAGAGCAAGGAGGGGACGGGCAGAGAGAGAGGGAGAGAGAGAGAGAATCCCAAGCAGGTTCCGCACCGTCAGCGCAAAGTGAGGTCTCACAAAGTGAGATCATGACCTGAGCTGAAATCAAGAGTCAGACGCTTAACCGAGTCACCCAGGCGCCCCACAGATCCCCTTTGTCTTATGTCATTGTCTACACGGTTGAAGATGACTCAACACCATGTCCTCTGAGTCCAGATTCCAGCCATTGGAAGGTGGTGGTGGGGAACGGGACAGAAGACCCCTTACCTCCAACCCAGAAGTTGCACATCACTTTTACTCACACCCATTGGCCAGAGCTGGGTCACGTGGCCACACCTGGCTGTGAGAGAGCCTGGGAAAGAGAAACTTTACACTGGGTGGTTGAATGCCCCACCAAGAGTCGGGGGTTCTGTTGCTAAAAGAGGAAGGAGAGAAATATCTAGTGTGGGATCATTAGCTACCTCTCGTACAACATCCTCAAACATTGATCTGTAGACAGCCCTATATTTTTGTAGGATAGAATTCTTTTGGACACTCTCCAAAATGTGTCTACGAGTATAAGCTCCCACCTGCAGCCCTTGGACCGTTGCTTTCCCACAAGTTACCACGCTGCAGCCCGCACAGCCCCAGCCGCCTGCTTACCTGGGCCGAGCGGGTCTTGCCCACCGCATGGCCCTGGGGCTCTGACAGTTCATCTGGAATCACTAGTTCTGTGGCCTTGACTGTCCTCAGATTCTTTACCCGCAAGATTAGGATATTGAGCCCTCGTCTAGGTCCCACAGAATCTCAGCTTCTCTTCTAGTCTAAGAGTTAGGTCCATGATTGAGGGCAATGTGGCCATGGGAGAGGCGTCTAGAAAGAGGAAGGTGATGGTCCCATCCCGAATGCTGGCAGAACACGCGCAGGTGGGCAGGGTTCAGATCTGGACGTGTCTCTAACGGCCAACGCCATGGATGGTGGTCAGAGGAGAGCCGCTGAGGCAGAAGTGGGTCCGTGAAGGGAGGAAGAAGAATGGAAAGAGGTGGGAACATTTAATCTGGGGAGAGGAGATTGAGGGAGAGAGGGGAGGCAGGACACATCTCCTGGACTGGCTCTTGAATGGGAGTGGGGGCACTCACTGGTCACATTGTATGTTGCTTCCAGGAGCAGAATTTACAAGGCCGCTGGTTTGGACACAAAATAAGAAAAGAATCTTCTCTTTTCCTTAAATTTAAAAAAAATTATTTTATTTTATTTTATTTTATTTTATTTTATTTTATTTTATTTATTTTATTTTTCATCATAAGTTTACTCCCCATTCCCCTTCCACCTCCCCCTGGTAACCATCAGTTTGTTCTCTAGAGTTAAGAGTCTGTTTCTTAGTTTGTCTCTATCTTTTTTTTTCCTTTGCTCATTAGTTTCTTATATTCCACATATGAGTGAAATCATATGGTATTTGTCTTTCTCGGACTTATTTTGCTTAGCATTATACTCTCTAGCTCCATTTACGTCATTGCACAAAGCAAGATTCCATTCATTTTTATGGCTGAGTAATATTCCACTACATTTATATTTATATTTATATTTATATTTATATTTATATTTATATTTATATACCACAGCTTCTTTATCCATTCATCAGCCGATGGACACTTGGGCTGCTTCCATAGTTTGGCTATTGCAAATATGCTGCTATAAACGCCGGGGCGCATGTATCCCTTTGAATTACTGTTCTTGTATTCTTTGGGCAAATACCCAGTAGTGTGACTGATGAGTCATAGGGTAGTTCTACTTCTACCTTTTTGAGGAACTTCCACACTGTTGTCCAGACTGGCTGCACCAGTTTGCATTCCCAGCCACAGTGCACGAGGGTTCCCCCTTCTCCGCATCTTTGCCAATGCCTGTTGTTTCTTGTGTTGTTGATTTTAGCCATTCTGACAGGTGTAAGGTGGTATCTCATTGTAGTTTTGATTTGCATGTCCCTGATGATCCGTGATGTTGAGCATCTTTTCACGTGTCCGTTGGCCATAAGAAATAATCTCGTAAGAAATGTAAAGACATTTAAATAATGCTTGGCTGAAAGGGGAAGAGGCTCTTTGGGGCCCAGAGGCCCCTGTGAGCTGGCCTGGCCTCGGCCTTTTACTCCCCAGCCTCTCCTTGCCTTTTACTCCCCAGCCTCACAGCCAGACTACTCTCTGTCACTCTCCCTCGGCCACCGCCACCCAAACTGCTGGGGCCACGGCTCTCAAGGGTCCTCCTTTTGCTCTGTCTCTGGGAAGCTCTTCCGGCCTTGCCACACGTGGCCTGTGAGCAGCGTGCCGGACCATTGACCACATCCTGCTCCTTGAAGCAGCGGGTTCCCTCTCCTGCTGCTTCTTCTCTGGTCCTTGGCTGGTGTCCTTCTCTGCCGGTGGCTTCTCTACTCCAGGCCTTCTCATCTTCTCGCTGTCCACCTCACCTCACCTCCCATTAGCTCTGAGGGTGGGCCGCTGGTCTAGAATTCTGCCTCAGGGCCCTGCTCGGGGGCCTAGAGCACCGGGCACAGCGGCCTAGTGTCCCACAGACACCTGGAATTCAACCTGTCCCAGAACGACCTTCTCATCCCTGCCCTCACCTCCTGCACCTCTAACCTCTTCCTCCTTCAGGGAACAGAGAACCACCATTCATGCAGAGACACGACGGACTGACCTCTCTGTGTCCAGTCTTGCCTTCCAACTCCATTCTGTGCCTTATGTTGCTCTGGCTTAAGACCATTCTGCAACACCCCTCACCTCAGGACAGAGTCCAAATGGCTTAGCAGGCTTTTATGGTCCTTTTATTTATTTATATTTTAGTTTTTTTAATGTTTATTTTTGAGAGAGAGAGAGAGAGAGAGAGAGAGAGAGCTCGAGCAGGGGAGGGGCAGAGAGACGGGGAAATACTGAATCTGAAACAGGCTCCAGGCTCTGAGCTGTCAGCACAGAGACTGACGTGGGGCTCGAACCCACGAACTGTGAGATCATGACCTGAGCTGAAGTCAGATGCTTAACTGACTGAGTCACCCCTACAGTCCTTTTAGATCTGGCTCCTTCTACTTTTGCAACCCCAGCTCCTTGCACTCTTACCCTCCCTCCCCCCCCACCTGTGGGCTCCAGCCAGCCTCCCCCAAGATGGCACCACTCACAGGCCTGAGAAGGCTCTTCCCTTCCTTTGCCGGGCAGCCAACTCCGGGTCACCCTTCAGGCTTCGGTACAGGCTTCGCTCCCTCCGGGGAGCCCTCCCTGGCTGCCCAGGGTGGCCTCAGCTGCCCCTCTCCATGTGCCTCTCTAGCACCATGCTCTAGCTTGTCCACTGTTTTTAATTGCTTGATCGCACCTCTGCATCACCCAGGCTTCTGGAACTCTGTATGCAGGAACCTCGCTCACATTGCTCTCCCTGTACACTTGAAGCCTGAAACAGAATATGTTGCATAAATATTTGTTGACTACGGTTGAGTCAAGACCTGACTAATCGGGTGCCACCCAGGACTTCAGCAATGGCCCTCACCTTGAGGACGGGGGCCAGGGCTCCGAGCTCCAGGGTGAGGAGCTGACAGAGAAGTGAGAGCAGCTGGAAAGTGAAAGTGAAGCTGACTGGGGAGGAGAGAGCCCCAGAAGGCCCAGTCTGGGGAGGGGCCGGGCCAAGAGTTCATTCAACCCAGTTTAGCAAGGGAGTCAGTCTAGGCTGGCACAGGGTTAGGAAGGGAGGGGGCACCGTGGGCGGGGAGCTGAGCAGACTGAAAAGACAGAAAATGTGTTTCATAATTAGTCATTGCCCCCTGGGGTGAGGCTGGGAGTTTTCGCTGGAGGTGGGTAGACAAGATTTGCAAATGAAAAACGGGGGCTAACCACCAGCTCTGGCTACCGTGGGGCTTCCTTCCCGGTGGCAGAAATCGAGCTTTCTAGTTTTTTCTCTGTCCTTCCCCACTACATTCAAGATTCTACCAAATAGTGGAACTGGGAGGGGAAGGCATCTGAGGAAAGACACCCAGGGGCCAAAACTGCCTTTCCTGACTTCCCAAGCTGCCCTCCGCCTCTCTGCAGGTTCTTAAGACAGGGATTGGGGACAAGGTGGCACTTGCCACTTGGAAGGCTCAGCAAGTGACCCTACATCCAAAAATCTCGACCAACTTGCCCTGTGGAGGTTCTTGGGAAACAGAAAAACATTCCAGGGATGGAGAATCAGGGTAAAAGTCACCATCTCTGCCTTCCCACTAAAGAAGGTAGCACATTTAGGTGCAAAAGGGATGCCTCATTCTGTGCTCTGGAAAGTGGAGGGCAATTATTCCCCCTAGACCATCCTGGGGGTACCGGAATCGAATGTTAGGACGAGAGACCCCTGCTTCTCACCCACACAAAGGGCACATTTTGGTCTTCCCTCCTTTGTTTTTTGGAGCAGTGGTTTTCAAACCTTCAAACCATGACCCCCAGGGCACCTGGCTGGCTCATCTGGTGGAGCATGTGGCTCTTGATCTCCAGGCTGTGAGTTCAAGCCTCACATTGGGTGTGGAGATTACTTAAAAATAAAGTCTTAGGAAACAACAACAAAAACCCTGACCCACAAGTAAGAAGTGCATTTCTCATCTCAATTCATTACTCTGATGAGTGTTTACATACATATCCTTTAAAAAAATTAAAAAAAAATTTTTTTAACGTTTATTTATTTTTGAGACAGAGAGAGACAGAGCGTGAATGGGGGAGGGGCAGAGAGAGAGGGAGACACAGAATCGGAAGCAGGTTCCAGGCTCCGAGCCATCAGCCCAGAGCCCGACGCGGGGCTCGAACTCACGGACCGCGAGATGGTGACCTGAGCTGAAGTCAGACGCTTAACCGACTGAGCCACCCAGGCGCCCCTAAAGTTTTTTTTTAATGTTTTTTATTTACTTTCAAGAGAGACACAGGGTGCGGGTGGGGGAGGGTCAGAGAGACAGGGAGACACAATCCGAAGCGGCCTCCAGGCTCTGAGCCGTCAGCACAGAGCCCGACGCGGGGCTCGAACTCGTGAACGGTGAGATCAGACCCGAGCCAAAGTTGGATGCTTAACTGACTGAGCCACCCAGGTGCCCCTTTATATGTATCCTGAAACAAGAGTTTTATACAACTAGACGTTCCTTTTTATATATGTGACCCGTGCTTACGTTTTTTCATTGTATCTCTTTCTAAAAAAAATTTGGGATGCAATCCACCAAATTGATTTCATGATCCACTAATAGGTCCCAACCCACGATCGAAGGAGGAGTCGGTTCTTCAGTCTGCTGGGTCTTCAACTCCTGACAGCTGGAATTTGGCCCCAGCTTTCCTGATGAGTTCCTTCCCTCCATGTTCTCCTTACGAGAACACCCTGTAGCAGATCTATAGTCCCGAAAGTCACCACCATCATCGGGTTAGCAGATCTGGTCCAATCAGACTTCCTCTGATGCCCCCGGCCCCTGTTCCTGGCCGACTATCTGAGATAAGGATAACGTCCCAGGAGGGCCACCGGGTTCATACGTGGTAGGCTGCTTTCAGCTGCAAGATTACTGCCAAGAATAAAATACTTAACTCAAGCAACTTAAACTATAAGGGGTAAATACAATCACACACCAGGAAGCCCAGAGGTAGGTGGCTCCAGAGCTGGATAATGAATGGATCACATGGCCTTCTGTTTATTTCCTGGTTGCTATCCACCAACTTCTGGAAATGCCTTTCTCTACCTTGGTCTCAGTGTGACAAGAGTGCTATGTTAAGGGGCTTTTGTGGGTAGCAGGGGAAGGGAAGGGTGGGGCCTGGGTTTCAGCTGGCTGGGTGAGTGAGTCACTGAGTGGCTGGGCCCCTTCAGCCCCATGTAAGGACAGACTGCAGCCGCCCACTGCCCGCCTGGACTGTGTCTGGACAGAAATGGGCATGTCTGCTTTGCAAGGGGCCCCACCTCATGCTCGGATAACCCTGTGAATCAGGAAGGCCAGAGATGCTTATCATCCCTTTTTTCTCCACGAGTCACAGGCCCCAAAAGTGGAAATGACTCCTGGCTTCACCTATAGATCCAGGCCAGGGTTGAGCAGAGAACCCAATGTTCTGTCTCCAGATCCCCCGGAGCAGGAGTGAAAGAAGCTGTCTAGTGCCCCCTTATACTTTGGCCTTCTTCTAAGTCCTAACTTCAGCACTCAGACCCCTCACGCTGGCTCTTTCTGCCCACCTGCCCCTCCTCTGCTGGTTTTCCCAGGGCGAGCTGGAGACAGGGCTGTGACACGGCATGGAACTGTAGTCTCCACTGCCATCTAGGTCTTTGGTAGCTCCCGATAGCACAGACCTGGCCTTGATCCAGGTCTAGTAGCACCTAGGACTGTGTGTGAGCTGGAAGGAACCTGAGAGCAATGTCCGTTTTATAGATGTGGACTCTCAGGCCCAGAGAGGGGTAGTGACTTGCCCAAGGCCACACAGCCAGTTAGCAACAGAAGCATGAACGGCGGGGGGGAAGGGGGGTTCCTGCCCTCCGAGCTCCCACTCTCACTACTCCCACCTGCCTGGATCCCCAGTTTGCTTTCTAGTTGGCTCCACCTCCCACTTCAGAAGCCAGAACCAAGCGGAGGCAGCACCTTCGGAGTGCGTGCGGGGCTGGCTGATCCATCTCCCCTGCCAGTCGGGGAAGGTCCCCTGTGTCCCTTTCCCAAGCCGGTTTACATCTCCTGCTAGACATAGCAAACGGATGGAGTGACAGTCCACACTGCGGGCCTCGAGACGATAAATACTAAACCTTCTGAAAAAAGCCCTACTTTCAACGAAGGGGAACAGGGCTTGGCAGGCTCTGGGAAGAATTTGCTCCAGGAGCTGGCGCTTGGGAGGGCGTGGTGCCAATCTGTGTGGGAGCCCTGCCTGCGGGCAGAGAGGGAGGGCCCACCAGGGTGTGCGCTGGTGCAGACGTGTGTGCAGGAAGCGGCCGGGTGGTGCAGACATCCAGGGAGTCCTGGGCTAGGAGCTGGATCGCCGGGGTTCTCTCTGCCACGTGTTAGTGCCGCGACCTTGGAGCTCAACCTCCCAAAGCTTCAGTTTGCCCAGCTGCAAAATGGGGATGCTAAGAACCCCCCTCACACGTCTGTTAAGAAGATCCAAGCAAGGGGCGCCTGGGTGGCTCAGTCGGTTGAGCATCCAACTTCGGCTCAGGTCATGATCTCACGGTCTGTGAGTTCAAGCCCCGCGTCGGGCTCTGTGCTGACAGCTCGGAGCCTGGAGCCTGCTTCAGATTCTGTGTCTCCCTCTCTCTCTGACCCTCCCCCATTCATGCTCTGTCTCTCTCTGTCTCAAAAATAAATAATAAAACATTAAAAAAAAAAAAAAAAGAAGATCCAAGCAAATGGATGTGAGGGGGCTCCCAGGGACGAAGCAGGAGGCTGCTCTGGGGTTGGGGCTGGAGGAGTTGTCCTGCTCTCCTCGGGCCCTCTCTGGAGCTGGGGGCGTCAGGCAGTACTTGGTCTGGGGAAGGCCAGGACTAGCAGTTCCGAGCCCCTCTCCCGTGACTTCCTCCCTTGCCTCCCTGGCTGCCTAAGGCAGCACTAAATCAGGTCACCACTTGTCTTGCCTTGCAGTAGCTGTCGTGCAGACAGCTCCTGCCCAGCTCCCAATCCAGGTCACTGGCTCCCACACCCCTCCCTTCCCCAGCAGCCAAGGAGACGGCGCTCAGTGCTTTTGTTCTTAAGCGCTGCTCATTAGACTCTGGCTGTGTGCCTGACACTGGGCCCATCGCTTTAAGAAGAAATAACAGGCCCCCTTTGCAGCACGCTCTATCACGAGATTCTCTCTCTCCCGTAGGGAGATAGGAGCACTTCTATTTTATAAGTGAAGAAACTGAGGCTTAGAAAGGTGAGTAACTCAGTCAAGGTCACTCAGCTGGCAAGGGCAGAACTGAGATTGAAACCTAGATCTGTCTGATTCCCGAGCTTGTGCTTTTAATCACTGAGGTCCTGTGTTTAGAAGGCAGGAGACAGAGGGGGTGCAGACGGGAGCTGGGGGAGACTAGGGAGGAAAAGTGGGGGTCACTCTGAGAGTAAGGTGAGGTCTGAGGGGTGCATGCAGGACTGAGGGAAAGAGGAGGGAAAGGCCTGTGGTGATGGGGAAGCACACACACACTCATCCCGACACACATATCACACACACACACACACACACACATACACACACAACATCCAGAAACATAAACACATGCACACACATAGGAAAGAGGCTGACAGACACCCAAAGACCCCCCCTGGACAGGCACACACATAAAAACACACATAAAAGACACACACAAGAGACTCAGCTGCACACAAAAGACACACACAGACCCAGTGACACTCAGACTTATACACAGACACCCACACACACACTCAGTCGGAGGGAGGGAAGAGCCGGGCCGCCTCGTTTCCCGGCCTCCTCCTCTAAGGCGAAGGGAAAAGCCTTCCCCAGAAGTGCTGAGTCAGCAGCGGGTGACAAATGAGCGTCCGGGGCGGCGGGCGCAGCGAGAGCACTTAGCATACGGAGCAGCGCGTGCGTGCCAGCGCCAGTCCCGGGCCAGCGGCGAGGGGGCAGGGAGCGGCCACGGGCTGCCCGCTCTGGGGGAGGCCCCAGGGAGGAAGTGACTCACTTTGACTTTGCAAAGCCGGACTTTGCAGCCCAAGGTCACACAGCAGGCGCTGCCAGCCGGCTTCCTGCAGGGAGGCGGGGTGGGCTGGCTGGTGCTGGGCTGGTCGGGCCTGGGAGAGGCTGGATGCAGGTGGGGCACAGGCAGGGGGCTGGCCCTTCCCACTCTCTGGGCTCCACAATCAAGACAATAGAACTGTGAGGAGAGGGCCCTGAGCTCCGAGGGTCTTCTCAGGAGTGCCCAAGTCTCGCTCAGGGCCTGAGTCTGGGAAATCTTTGGGGACCTTGGTCAACACTCTTGTTTGCACCCTAACGTCCACACTGGAATCTAGTGAAAGGGGACATCACGGCGGGCCTGGGTGGTCGCAGCCACCCCCGGCCTCGCTCTTCTGCCCTGTTGCCTCTGTAATTTATTCTTCAGGAAACAGCCTGCAAGGCCTTTTCAAGACATCAATCACATGATTTCCTCCAGTGGCTACCCACCGCACTTAAAATAAATTCAACCCCTCGTCGTTGGTAATGTCTTTCAAATGGGCCGCTCTTGACCATGGAAGGAAGGACTATTACAAATGACATTAGGACAACATGGGACCCGGGACTGTCCCTGGCACTGAGCCCTACCTTGGGCTTGTTCCCACCTCCTCTGTCCTCACTCCCATTTCTGCATGACTGGCCCTAATCTTAGCAGAAATGAGATAAACTCTCACCTCCTAGGTGAGATTGTCTCTGACATCCTACTGCCAGTTATATTCTCCGTGTAATTACTCGGTGTTCGTTCCCTTACAGCATTTACGGCTATCTGGGCTTATCTTTTGTATTTGTTTACTTCCTTTCCGTCTGTCCCCGCCCCTCCCTCCACAAAAGTTTCATCACGGCAAAGATTCTTTTCTGTCTTGTGTGACCCTGCTGTGTCCCTAGTGCCTAGAATAGCGTCTGGGACGTAGTGGTGTTCAGGAACATTTATTACGTGGAGTACAGATGAGGGGCAGGCCTGAAACGGAACACACGATTTCAAAAGCACACATCTCCTTGGGGAGACTCGGGCAGGGAGGGACAGAGCCTGCAGGGGGAGTGCTTGTGTGCAGGGCCTGTGGATAGGTGCCACAGTTGGGGTAGCCACCAGCCCCGAAACCAACGAGAAGGCTTTGGAGTAATCCAGGCCTGGCTGAGAATTCCCGCTCTCTCAGTTGCTAGCTCTGTGTCTTTAGGCCAACTATTTACTATCTAGAAAATGAGAGTGCATACCAGCCTTTCTTCCAGGTTGTTGAAGGCTCTGTCTCCCCTCCCGGAAGTCATTTCCTCTCCATGCCAGCTCCTGACACACCGGGCTCTGCCAGCGAATCCAATCCCGTTCCTTAGGAGTGTCTTGAAGGTGCCAGCCATGTTTCCACGCCAGGTCCTGCCAGGCCCATGCCTCAGTTTCCCCCTAGTGGACAGGGATTGAGCAGGACTCTCCTGCTCAAAGCGGGACCTCTGGGGACAGTGAGGAAGTCTGGCAAGACAGAAACACTACAAAGTGCTCGCGTCCTGGCTTTGGTCGCCTCTAAGCTGGTGGACTTCTTTCTTCTTTTGTTTGTTAACTCCCATCTTTTCCATTCCCTTCCCCCATCCCCCACCATCCCAGAATGAGGATCCAGTGAGATAATAATCATGACGATGCTTTGGAAAGTATCCTTGCTGGAGGAATGTAAGGGAGCATCATTAGTGGAGATTTACTCACAGGGATGTGGGGCACAGGAAGGTACTGAGCTCCCTTTCTCCCCATGCCCAGGGTTGGTTTTTCTGACACCCCAGCCCCGCTCCCCCCATCTCCATGAGCTGGTGGAGCAGTCCCTGTCCTTGCTGTTTCTGCTTTGGTGGAGAAAATGGAAAGGGAAAGTGGCTCCGGGGAGCCTGCAGCCTGCCAGGTGTCTGCACAGGGACCCCAGGCAGCAAGGGCAGCTCTTTGCTCCCAGGTCCCCTACCCTGTGCTGCTTGCATAGCCTGGGGTCCTTCCTGTAGCAGTCCTGGGCAGAGCAGGCTGCCTGGGCAGCAAGAGCGTGGGTGGCCTGAGGCTACTGTTCCCCAGCATTCCGTCCTGACTCAACCTCCCTCATGCGTGCGTGGGTGAGAGGAGGGAAGAGAAAGGCCTGGCAGCCAGGGGCTGTCCCTGTGGGATGTGTCCGTAGCTGGACTGGCCGGCTCTGGCTCAGGATGCTGCCTCAGCCAAGGCTTCCCTCTGCGGGCTCCCAACAGGGCTTCCCGAGGGTGTCACTGGGAGGCCCAAGGTACGGGTGTGGGTGGAGGAAAGTGAAAGGAACAAGACAATAGCATCGGCCAACCTCAAGCACTAACCACAGGCCAGGCCCCATGCCAGGTGCTTCAGCCACCTGGTACAATCCCGGGTGCCTCAGAATCAGCGTCTGACAACTCCTGTGCCATTGGCCTGTTTAGCTCCATCCATCCACTTATTCCACAAATAATTTTTGAAAACCCTCTGTGTGCACGCACTGCTCTAGACACAGGGGACACAGCCGTGGAAACAGATTAAAAAAAAAAAAATCCTTGTCTTCATGGAGCTTGCATTCTAGTAGAGGGAAAAGAGTCTACAACCAACAAAACAAAACAAAACAAAATAGGTGAAGTGGTCTGTACGAGAGTGACAAGGAAGGCAAGCAGGATGATCTGCACAAAAGTCAAGGACACGGGTAAGATTAATCATCCTTATGAAAGACAACGAAATCGGGGCGCCTGGGTGGCGAAGTCGGTTGGGCGTCCGACTTCAGCCAGGTCACGATCTCGCGGTCCGTGAGTTCGAGCCCCGCGTCAGGCTCTGGGCTGATGGCTCGGAGCCTGGAGCCTGTTTCCGATTCTGTGTCTCCCTCTCTCTCTGCCCCTCCCCCGTTCATGTTCTGTCTCTCTCTGTCCCAAAAATAAATAAAAAACGTTGAAAAAAAAAAATTTAAAAAAAGAAAGACAACGAAATCAAGCCCCAAAGATGAGTCCAAGGTCAAATGGCTGGGAAGTGGAGGAACTGAAATCTGAGCTCAGGCTCTGTCCTCGCTTGCAACCACCACGCACTACTGGGTGCTGAGAGAAAGAGAGGACAGAATGGAAGGGAAAAGGAAAATAAAGGGCGGATGGGAACCTCACAATGGTGGCCATCTGTTTTCCAAACTGAAAATCAGGACACGACCTGAAAAGATTTTCCTGTTGCTCATAATGAGAGTGGCCGTCTGGGAGAGGCAGTTTGGATGCTGGCCTGAAGGGTGGGATTTCTGAGACATTCCAGTGGCTTTTGGGCTCACGAGGCAGTCCAAGGGTAGGGCATTGCCATGGCAACCCCAGCCTGGCCTGGGGGCCAAGAGCCTGGTGCACGGCCACATGGCAGAGAAGCCGCGCTGGGCACCGGCCCAAGACTCTCCAGGCCAATGCCGAGGAGGTGGTGGAAAGGGGACAGGGGTACAACCCACAGCCCCTGCCCTGGGCCAGTTGGGAGACTGGGCTGGTGGGCTGGAAGATTCCCGGAAGCCCCCTGGCAGGAGTCTGTGAGGGTATGGGGCAAGAACCCAGGCTTTCCTGTTAGACAAGTCTGAGCTGAATCCTCCTGCTGTACTAGGCAAGTCACAGAAAGAACTCTGATGAACTGGTTTCCCCATCTGCAAAATGGGGGAGGATAACTGGTCTCATAGGATAGTTGCAAAGATGACCACGTATTGAGATAATGCATGAACCGCGGTTGGCATATTGCGGATTCAATACATGATTACTGTGGTTTCCCTGCACCCAGTAGGGCACTGGGGGCATGCCAAGATGGTAAGCCGGGTGGGAAACGGATGACCCAGTCAACAAGGGCAGTTGCAGATTCCCAGCCAAGCCCTGCACGTGGGCTGAGGCTTGGTCAGCAACAAAAAGACAATACCCTCCCAAACACAGCACAAGCCCTCCGCCAGGTCCCCCCATGCTGCAGCCCTAGTACCCTGCTCCACAGGCCTGTCCACCCCTGCATCCTGGGGGCTCCAGGGCCCACAGTCCCTCTGCGCAGGGAGGCATCGAGGTGCCCCCGAGGGGGAACAGAGACATTCCCATTGTTCCTGCCAGGTGACACCTTCTTTTCTGCCCTGCTGCTTCAGCCTTCCAGCAAACCCACTGCTGCTCCCGCTGTTGCTTCTGGAAGACTGTCCTTAAAGAAAGGAAAGAACCAGAAGGAACTTGAAAGGCCTTCGCATCCACCTGTTACCACTTCCATGGGCTGAGCTAGACCCGTCTGGCCATGGCTATGGAAGAGTCAAGGACAGCTGGAATCCACCCAACTTTTACCAATAATTCACCACCGTGAGACCTTGAGCATCCCTCTCTGGGCCTCCTTTCCTTCATTTGTCGAGTAGGGGACTTAGACCAGACCATTTCTTTTTTTTTTTTTTTATAAAATTTTTGTTAATGTTTATTCAGTTTTGAGAGACAGAGAGAGACAGAGCATGAGCGGGGAAGGGGCAGAGAGAGAGGGAGACACAGAATCTGAAGCAGGCTCCAGGCTCTGAAGTGTCGGCACAGAGCCTGACGTGGGCTATGAGATCATGACCTGAGCCGAAGTCGGACGCTCAACCGACTGAGCCACCCAGGCGCCCCTAGACCAGACCATTTCTAAAGTCTAGTGGTGACACCTAAGTGATGACGTTCACTCACTCTTTCATCTGTGTGCTGCCCCATTCACGACACTCGCCACTTCCTGACCTAGGATCTGTTCTGTTTGTCTGCTGGCTGTTGTCTTCCGTGTGAACTCCACGAGGCCCGGGGTTTTGTGTATCTTGTTGCCTACAAGAGGGCGCGGCAGGTAGCAGGGGCCTGCATTTGTCTGTGTCCTGGAAGGGACCAGGCCGATCCAGGCAAGTGGCTTGAGAGCATCACTTCTAAGTTGTAGACATGGTAAGGAGAATTAATAAGAGATGGCGAGGCCTCCCTGGGCTAACAGCAGGGTAGGGGCTGGGCCTGAGGGAGCGTGGCCCGGCTGAGCTGTAGGATAGGATGACAGGACAGGAGCCGTGGCCTTTGGTGAAAGGGGGAGCCAAGGCCAACCCATGGTTCCAAGTGAGTGGGGGATAAAGACCCCCATGTCCGTCTCCTGCGTCTTACCTCCTGCTGCAGCTTCCCATTGGCTGAATCCATCCAGAAGCCAGACAGCAAAAGAGCTCCGTGACAATGTCCTGTAGAGGTCAGGCTCCAGGGCACAGAAAGGGTAGCAGAGGGTGGACTGTGAACCTGGAGTGGGGGACATGGAACATTCAGCACAGCACGCACTAGACATTTACTGAGCACTTGTTCTGTGTCAGAGTTTGTATGCCAGAGACAAACATGTGACATGAAGGGTTACAGAGGGCAAGGTCTCTACCCTCCAGGAGGTGCAAACATGCCCCGGTTGGATCTTGAAGAGCCTCTCTTCCCTCTGCCTGGGGGTGTCCTCTCCAGATGTAATTTTGGGGCAGGAAGTAGTTAAATCAGTCTGATTTGCAAAATCACACTGACAAATGGGAAGGAAGGAGCTGCAGAGTGAGGGGAGGGATGGGGTAGGAGGAAGGTCTGGAGGGTCTGGGATGGGGATGGGGATGGGAACTGATTGCGGAGCTGTCTGTGAACCGGCCGAAGGAAGGTGACCTTGAAGTTGTGGTTTAGGCTCCAGAGTCTGAAGGGTTCAAATCCCACCTCTTCACTCATTTGCTGTGTGACCTCGGGCCTGTTCCTTGACATTCCTGATTCTGTTTCATCATCTGTACAAAGGGGGGTATAAATAGGGCATAGGAATTTTGTGAGGGTTAAACAAGAATCTGTGCAAAGGGCTTGCTTAGCACGGTGTCTGGGCACATGGCGAGCACTATTATAATCAGAGACAAGGGCCACCCCCCACCCCCACCATTCCATTTCTCACGACAAGACAAGGGATCTCCACCCCCTCTCCAGCTCCATTTAATTCTGAATGTTTTAGGTCATTCTATGCCTGGCGTTCTGCCAAGGCTCTGACAAAGACAGGAGTTTCTGCTCATTCACCCTGATGCAAGTTCCTGCGTTTATGATAATAGGGGAAAAAATGCATGAAAGGGCTCGCTGCCTGTGGAGGGGAAATCTGCTTAGAATTGAAAATCTGAGTCCTTCCTTGGCCCAGCTTTCCCCTCCCAGCCCTTTGGCAAAGGCTGCAGAGGGGAGGGTGGCTGGGAAAGGGAGCTGGGAGGAAGAGGGGAGGAAGAGCTGGGGGAGGAAGAGCTGGCCAAAGAGGACCAAGGGCGGTGGGGGGCAGGGGCAAGGCCCTGGCTCACCCCGATGAATGGGTTTCAGGGTGGCTGAGGAAGCCTTGCCAAAAAGGCAGAGTGAAAAGGCCGGCCCCGTGCGGCGCTGTGCGCGGTTTCCATGGTGACACCAGCTGCTGCCTGCGCTGGGCGCTGGCTGGCTCCTTCTGCGGGGCCTCGTCTGCCACCACATGGTTACCCAGCTCGGTGAGGAGGAAAAATCTGACGGGTCGCCTTGGCCCGGCGTGTCACCGGTAGTGCTAGAGGATCTGTGCAGCACTCTATAGGGGAGACAGGGTCCCGGGAGGTGCCACCAGAACCTCTGGGAGCACATGACTCATCCAGTCCAGTGTGGAGGGAGGGGCCATACAGGTGTCACAGGGCCATACAGCTGGACACGGGGATGAGACAGACTCTCCGTGGCCTGTGGGCCTTTGGTGGGAAAAGGCTGGACCAGATGTGTTTGTTAAACATGGCTGTGCCCATAGAGGGCCTCTGGAGGGTACATGAGGTGGTAGGACCCAGAGGCTGGGGGGGAGGTGTTGCAGCAATCCAGGAGAAAGACAAAGGCCTGACCTAGGGCACCAGCAGGAGGTAGGGAGGAGATCAGAGTTACTTAAAGGTGGAAGTGACTACATCTGGTGCTTGGGTGCGAGAAAGCCGATGACGTGGAAGCATCTAGAACATCTATCTCCCGGGGCAGCAGGTAGGTGGGGCCGCGCTCCCCAAGGCAGGAGACAGGGACATGAACTGTCTGAGATGGGGGCTGTCTTGTACCATCGCAGTCTATCTGCTCCCCACCGTAGAGCCTACCAAGGACTTGGATCATGGTGGGGATGCCCAAGTTTGGTGAATGAATAAGTGAAAGAGGGAGAGATAAAAAAGTGTGTGCAACCAATAAGAGAGAGATGCACTCGACCCAAAGTGCGCACCAGGCCTCCGGATGCACACCACCCCAGGAAGCCCGAGCAAAGACAAAGCTGTACGGGTGAGAGCACACGTCTTGTGGAACTTTGTCACCTAAGTGTGTGTGATTGCTTTTGTTATTTTTGGTCATCTTAGCATCCAAATCAGGTATCACAGGTTCATTGCAGTTCTATTTGTTTTCATTTATTATTGATTATTTTTTTTTAATAAGCTCTACCCCCAGTGTGGGGCTCGAACTCACGACCCCGAGACCAAGAGGTGTGCGCTCTACCAACGGAGCCACCAGACGAGCCAGTTCTATTCGGGTTTACTCACGGCAGAGGTTTTTGTTGTTGCTTTTTTGTTTGTTTTTGTTTTTGCTGTGAAACCTTTAAGTTTCTTTTCTATATAATTTATTGCCAACTTGGCTAACATACGGTGTATACAGAGTGCTCTTGGTTTTGGGGTTCGTGATTCATCGCTTACATGCAACACCCAGGACTCATCCCAACAAGAGCCCTCCTCGATGCCCATCAGCCATTTTCCCCTCTCCCCCTGCCTCCCCCATCAACCCTCAGTTTATTCTCTGTATTTAAGAGTTTAAATACAGGGTGGAGCCCTGTTTCCTGAGCCCTAAAACACATCTACCTGTGAAGGTGGTTGGTTTGCAGGCACCTTCTGGCTTAAAGTAAGCAGACCCAGTGGGTGGATATTTAGCAGAGGGCCCAGCAGTGTCGCCCTCACGCTCTGGGCAGGAGTCTGCTGCTCTCCTTTATGTGCAGGCGCCTTGAGGCTGAGGCTGCGGGTGCTTCTGAAGGGTCAGTGGACCCGGAGCTTCACAGGGACACAGCTACCTGTCACTTTTTTTTTAATTTAAAAAAAAAAATTTTTTTTTCAACGTTTTTTATTTATTTTTGGGACAGAGAGAGACAGAGCATGAACGGGGGAGGGGCAGAGAGAGGGGGAGACACAG
>NW_026057582.1:25125673-25207974 GCF_023721935.1 Panthera uncia
GCATCCATTATCACATTACCACAAATAACTTTATCAAGTACTATAAATTTAAATGTGTTTTTCTCATCTTAATATTTCCAGAATTAGAATGCAACTTAGAAGAGATAAGTGCATTTGATATATTACTTTAGTTAAGAAAACTTTTATGGAATTGATGGCACGTGTTACAATTGTTGGTGTCTTCGAATTGAGAGAATGTGGTGCTAAGGCTCTAAAAGAATGGGGACACTGCACAGGTACATTTTGATAGATGATAAGGAGCTTAGGAAATGTGGAAATGAGGATAAATTCATAAGCACTGAATAATCATAACTGATACTACTTACTGGGTGCTTATTTTGTGCCAATTATACATTTTCTCTAATTCTTAAATAATCCCCACAGGAAGATAATGTGATTTTAGTCATTTTAAACCTATGTATATGATAGTCTCCACACTGTGGACTTTTTCTTGAATAACAGCTTTATTGAGATATAATTCACCTGCCATGAAATTCACCTTTTTAAAGAGTACAATTGGGTAGATTTTAGGATATTCACAGGGTTGTGCCTATAGTCTCTTTACCTGAATTTCTTGGGGATCTGAACTTATCATCTCTTATATCTGCCATCATTCTCTCATAGTGTATTATTTCCTTGTGAGTTTTGTAATTTTGGATTGTGAGCTTATCTTTAGTGACATTTTATGTGTGGAAATCCTCTATCAATTGGATCGATTTATATTACATGGTGAGCATGTGTCCCTCCAGAGGGGGACCTGACTCACAGGTTCCAGTGAGGGAATTGGTGGCTTCCCTGCCCGGACCTCAGCATACATGTGGCTACTGAGGAATGCCAAAGACCATAAAGCCTTGTGCACATATTTGGATTGTTGTCAGCAGCCCCAGTGGCACCTCCACGCTGGGGGACAAGCTCCCTGAGAGCAGGGGCTTATCTTACGTTGCTTACCACTGCTCCTCTTGGGTCTATATCAGTGCCAGCCTTGGTAGGTGTCCAATAGGTAGCTGTTAGAGAAATTAGTCATCCCTTGGAGATTACAACAGGACGTCTTTGGGTACCATTATTTGGCCAACCTCAGAAGGGGTCTTATGATCTTTTCAACTTTCTTAACATTCTAGAAAAAGAGACAGAAGTCCAATGAGGCCTCCTGGCATGTAGCCTCATCTTCTTTCCATCCTACCTACTACCTTGGAAAGGAGGGGCAAGGTTGGTGGAGACAGAGTTCTAGCAAGAGTTGCTATGGGAAATGCCAGTTCACTCAGAGGTATCCAGTAGTCCTCAATCTGGATACCTAAGCCAAGGATGGAAAGAGCGATGGCTCTGTTCACTTTACAAGTATTTATCGAGTGCCTTTTGTGTACTGCGTGTTAATGCTGAGCTCAGCCACGAGGGGAGTAAGACCCAACACCTATTATATGTTGGGAAAGAGGCACAAGCTTTGGAATAGGACAGGTGTTGAGTTTGAATCCATTTTCTCTACTTATGACCTATATGACCCTGGTTAAATTAATCTCAGCAATAATTTCTTTATTCATAAAATAGCAATTGTCATTCATTCTTTATATTACATGGTGAGCATCAAAAAATTCTGCTTTGGTTTTTCCCTAGTCCTGGAACCAGCACTTAATTGTGTGACTTTGTAACTGACAGGCCTCCTGGGTCTCAGTTGACTTCCCTTTGGAATAGGGATTTCACTCCAAGCGAGAGACTGAAGAATACTTGCTAAGCACTTTCCTCCTCAGCTCTGGCCACTTTTGCAAGTGCAGGAGTCTGTAAATAGCCAGATGCAAGTGGGCCTGGGGTGCTCCTGGGCCCTACCTGTCTGCCTCCAGAGTGAAGGGGAGGTTTCACTGTGTGTATGTAACCCATTGGCGCCCCTGGCACCCTGGTTGGAAAGTTCCACTTTGGAAGGTTGTAGGAGGACTAAATGACATGATCTATGGCAGTGTTTCTTAACAACTACACCACTAACGTTTTAAGCTAGATAACTCTTTGTCATGGGTATTGTTCTGTACTTGGTAGAATGTTTCACGGTGTCTCCGGTTTCTACCCACTAGATGCCAGTAGCAACTCCCAGTTGTGACAATCAAAACTGGTTTTAGGCATTGCCAGATATCCTCTGGGGGACAAAATAGTTGCTGGTTGAGTTAGATGGAAAAGCACTCTGTAAGGCTAAATGCGTGAGCTATCATCCTTGTAATGAATTACTATTACCATAGTGCCAAATGCTGACAATATGCTACCTTTGAGGCAGTGCGTGAACATTTTTTTAAAATGGGGCCTGAGTGGGGAAGGGGCAGAGAGAGTGGGAGACACAGAATCTGAAGCGGGCTCCAGGCTCTGAGCTGTCAGCACAGAGCCCAATGTGGGGCATGAACTCACCAACCGCGAGATCATGACCTGAGCTGAAGTCAGACGCTTAACCAACTGAGCCACCCCGGCGCCCCAGAATTTAACATGTTAACCAAAGCCCTATGGAGACAATCTGAGATCAAGTTTAAATGGGGAAATTTGAGAAAACCTTAGCAAACAGGCAAGGAGAGTGCTTTAAAACAGCTGGACAGCACGTTGTCTGCAGCAGACTAGGCTGAAAGAGACAAGAGACCCTGTTCTGGTCTCAGCTGCCTCGCCACCTGCTGGGCGGCCCCAGGCAAGTCCCTCTCCTCTTGAGCCTCCGTTTCCTCACTCGATGGACTCTGAGATCCCAGAGCAGATGTCCCTCTGCTCTGACCATCGAAAGGGCCACAGATCGGGGAGCAAGGTCCTCCAGCAGGAGCTGGGAAGATGGCCTATCTCTCTGTGGCAGTTGGGAATGGGGCACTATTTGGAGCCAAGATGGATCCACGTGGATAAAGGGTCGCCAAAGCTAATTAAAGATCAGTCGTGGCCCTGCACCCCATGGCAGAAGACATGGCCTTGCTAGGCTTGGTGAGGTTTTTTGTTTTTGTTTTTTTCTTAAAAAAAAAGCTACTTAAAACCAAACAGAGTATAACTGTTTCTGCTTTCTAGGGAGGAAAGAATCATTCAAATGAGTAAGGAAATAAAGCTCTCTATTCCTTTCTTCCTCTAGCTAAGACCTGTGAGAGGAAGAGGAGAAAGACAGAAAGGTCCAAAGTGTTTTCTGTGGCTGAGCAGTGAAGCCTGTAGTAACTAACTGGTCTTTGCAGAGCCCAGCAGAGGGCTTCAGAGGGTCAGGTGAGCCCAGAGCAAGGACAACCAGGGGCCTAGATCATCCAGCACAATAAATTGAGGGAGTTGAGTTTCTGAGGGAACTTGGGAGGAAAGACAGATGGGAGAAAAGGGCACCAGAGTGTCATGAGGGTCACATCGGGTTGCTGATGTGACCAAATAAAACTCCTCCAAACTTCCAAAAATGTTTGCTACGCACCAAAATGCCTGCCTGTGTCTGCAGTGGTTGAGAGGGTGGCTATTTAGGAAATGGAGCTGGACAGCAAGGCCAGCCTGAGTGTGTTCGATTCCTGAGGCTGCCACAAATGAGGGGGCTTAAACAACAGAAATTTATTCTCTTACAGCTGTGGAGGACAGGGGTCCCTAGTCAAGGTGTCAGCAGAGCCATGCTCTTTCTGAAGGCTCTAGGGAAGAATCTTTCCCTCCCAGCTCTTCATTTCTGGTGGCTGCTGGCAACCCTTGGCACTCCTTGGCTGAAAGATACTCTGATCTGTTTCTGTCGCCATATGGCTTTCTTCTCTGCATGTCTGTGTCCCTGTGGGTCCTCTCCTCTTCTTACAGGGACATCAGTTGTATAGGATCTAGGGTACCCCCAATCCGGTATGACTTTATTTTGACTAATTACATCTGGAAAGACCCGATTTCCAAATAAGTTCATATTCTGAGGTTCCAGGCGGACATGCACTTTTGGGAGGCACGCTATTCAGCCCAGTTCACGAAATGAGAGGCACTATGATCCCTAAGTGGAATCCTGGGGAAAGCAGAACGACCCCAGGCCCTTCCCCCACCCCCATCCTTGCATCACATGCATGCGGGGTGTGGCCTCGCACCTGTGTAGTGGACTTTGGAGCAGGTGATTCATGCCCAGAGCTCTTTTCAGATGACTGCTGCACAGTTAATGGCTTGCACTAACTAGCTCCCGTGGCCTTCCATACAAGGGTCCTGCTAGTCCCGGGCAAAGCATCCTCTTGTTTGCAGTATGTATTAATAGTGAGTATTTGTTGTCTGTGGTCTCTGCCCTGGGCTTCCAGTTCCCTTCTCTGAGTACATAGCTCTTGGATCCCCTTTTGGAGACCTGTCCTCCTTACTCTTAGACTATATAGGGCCCCATCCAAGGCTTCCGAGCCTGGTCAATAAACATATTCAATCCCCCTGGTCACAAAGTGGATGGGCACATGCTTCAAATTAATGCAATCACAGTGTTTCCCTGAACTTGTACAGAAAAGGAGAATTCTTTCTTCTAGTTTTGAACCTGCAACCCTGCGTTTGGACTTCTAGCAGCCACTTTGCCATTGTGAGGTCAGAACTTCCCAGAGAATGGAACTCACAGAGAAAAAGTGGAATCAAAAGATCAACAGAGAGAAATTGGGGTTTGATGTTCTCAGTAGCCCCTAGATCAAGCCTTGCCTGAAGCTCTACTATTGGTCTTTTTAGTTATCTGAGTCATTAAATTACCACCACCTCTCTTCCTTACTTTGCTTGAGCCATGAGTTTGAGTCATATTTTCTATCACTAGTACAGAAAGTTTATTAATTATAATTCACTTAGAATGGATCCACCAGACTGGGCTTTATAATTTGTTTGGTTGGAATGCTTCTTTTTGTTTATCTATGGAACAACCCAGATTAAGAAGTGGATGGCATGCCCCTGTGGAGTGTCATTGCAGGCCCCTGGTAGAGTAGAGTAGAGCCTTCATCAGATATATATTTTTTAAGTTTATTTATTTATTTGGAGAGAGAGAGGAGGGGCAGAGAAAGAGAGAGGAGAATCCCAAGCAGGCTCCACACTTCAGCACAGAGCCCTATTTGGGGCTTGAACTCACAAACTGTGAGATCATGACCTGAGCCAAAATCAAGAGTCTGATGCTTAATCGACTGAGCCACCCAGGCACCTCATCAGATATTTTTTGAGTGCCTGTCTTGTATTTGCCTGGGAAGGGGCTTAGATTAGACTGGTGGCAATGGAGATACAAGAGAGAGGTAAAATCAACAGAACCTGGTAGAGATGGGCCATCAGTGACATGGGAAAGGAGGTGTCCTGGCTGGGTCCTAGGCTTCCAGCTTGAGAATGGAATGGCTGCCACGTCCTGAGATGGGACACATTACAGAGGACCAGGTGTCTGGGGAGGAGGGGACCGGTGAGTTTGGTTTTGACCGTGTTAGTGTCTTATGCCTTCACAACTTCCAAGTGGGGGTGTCAGATAGGGAGTCGGACACACAAACTAGGGCTTGGAGGGGAGGCTGGACTAGTTACCTGAGTGGGGGTCTCTTGTCTACAGATGCCGCTGAAGCTGGAGGTGCAGGGGAGTGGCTGGAGATGGTATAGAACGAGACACGGAGGCCTTGGGTCGGGGCCTGGTGGAGCACCAGTAGGCAGAGGGGTTCATGGCCAAGGCCATCCTCTACCTTGCTTCACTGGATGCCAGGGCTTGGCTCCGAACCACTGCTGTCCTGACTCCTGAACTTGACTCCTGAACTTGACGCCCTGGTCTGGTTCATCTGAAATAAGCTTCTTAGAGAAAGAGACTGGGTCTGTCTTGTGCACCACTGAGGAAAAGGCTGCTGGTGTGGCCTACCCTCTGTGCACTCACCCCTCCTCTCCGCACCCTCTGTGCACTCACCCTGCAGGTACTCGCTGAGGACCTGTTGGCTGAGGAAGCATGTTTAGGTCTGTACAGCATTAG
This sequence comes from Panthera uncia, assembly GCF_023721935.1. Classification (NCBI taxonomy): domain Eukaryota; kingdom Metazoa; phylum Chordata; class Mammalia; order Carnivora; family Felidae; genus Panthera; species Panthera uncia. The sequence continues at coordinate 25,131,546 of NW_026057582.1, forward strand.
GCTGGAAGCACCAGGGAGCTGACTCTCCTGGGAGCAACCCTTGACCCTCCTTAATAACCACTGGGAATGGAGGGCAAATACCCGACCTGTTCTGCCTCCAGAAGGGGAGACTGGCACACACACTCCCCCATAGGTACATGTACACACACACACACACACACACACACACACACACACACGCATTGCCTCACCTCCCTCCCCACTTCCAATATCCCTCTCCCGTCCTGGGGCTGCTGGTCATATCCCAGCCAACCAGCACACTCTCGTCCCATCTCTGCCTCTGCCTGGGGGGGATCCAGCCTAGGGCAGCTGGGTGCCCATAACGGTGCCTGACCTAGAGCCAAATGCTTTTGAGGGTCACCAACTCCTGCATCTGCAGCACGAGGAGACGGCCCACTGAACTTTGGTTGGAACGAGAACCGTTGATCCTGTTCCTTATCCATCCCAGCCTCTGTGCCTGTGCACACACACTCGGGGTCTCTGCGTGGTCACCACCCGGTTCCTCCCCCTGATCAAAGGAGGTCAACTGAGGAAGCCAGGTCCCCAGCACCTGGGCAGCAGGCTCAGCAGCGTGAGCTCCTGCGCTCTTGGCAGTGGCCCGCAGGCCCACCCCCAGGGTGTCATGTCCACATCCCCTTATGGTGGCTCCCAAACTACGGGCAGCCCTGGCAGCATGACCTTCCAGTTGTCTCTGTGCTAACACACTGGGGCTAATCAGATGAATATGTGTTAGTGTGCCTGGCACCTGTGTGTGTGTATATGTTTAGCTTGTGTGTGTGTGTGTGTGTGTGTGTGTGTGTGTGTATACATGTACCTATGTGTTTTTGCTTCCATGTGTATTTGCGTGTGTGCGGTGGCTGCTGTCATTATGCTGCTAATGGAAATACTGCCACGGATCGCAACTCTCAATTAGCTCCTGGGGCGATCGCTGTGACAGCCAGTTACCGAACAGCAAGGCCTAAAGGAATGAATTAATTTGTAGTACACGGCAGTTAGAGTCACTGTGTTAGCAACAGACTCGACAGCCAGAGACCCCGATTAGAGAAGCCGGGACCATCGGGCACCTGCAGGTACCTGGGAGGTGTCACCCCTGTGGCCCTGACCTGGGAAGGGGATCAGAGGGACACCAAGGACCTTCAGTGAGCTCAGGGCCATGCCGCTTGTCAACTCTCTAGAGCTGTACCACCCACCCCCAGGGGAGGAGGACCCTGGCTGGCACACAGCCAGAGCAGAGGCAGGAATGCTAGGAGCTGAGAGGGATGGTGAGGCCTTGTCCTCTTTCTCTCTCTTTCTCTCTCTCTGCAAACAGGACCTTCGATGGACTCATTGGGCTGGAGTGTGGCCAGGTCTCTTCAAGGAGGCAGTCTTCCCGGGTCAGCTCAGGGAAACCCTAGGGCACCGGGGAAAGACAGGAGCCCCCCACTCCCTCCATGTGTTAGGATTCTTTCTGTTTTCATTAAAAAAAAATTAAATGTTTATTTTTGAGAGAGAGAGAGAGACAGCGTGAGTGAAGGAAGGGCAGAGAGAGAGAGGGAGACACAGAATCCGAAGCAGGCTCCAGGCTCCAAGCTGTCAGCACAGAGCCGGATGTGGGGCTCGAAGCCACAAACCATGAGATCATGACCTGAGCCGAAGTTGGACACTTAACCAACTAAGCCACCCAGGTGCCCCTACCATTATCATTATTATCACAATTAGGTAGTGAAATTTTTAAAGGAACATAGAATTGTAGACAATGAAAAGACATCCTTGACCAATAGACTCCTGTGTGAGGAGATGGGAACACTGAATTTGTTTCTTGTCACTGCCTATGTATAATGTGCATTTGTCACTGTTTTTCTGCTTGGTACACCTGTTATTTTCTTCTTCGTTAATGTCTTCTTGTAGAGGTATCCTGTCTTTGTCCATAATTGAGACCTCTGGTGATTTAGAATATCCATATTGGTAACCAAGTACAAGGGGACATTGGCTATGCCCGTGACGCCACTCCGTCATTCCCTCAGGCAGAATGAGGTGGCTGTGCCCACCCGGGGGTCTCCCTGACCCAAGGAGGTGTGCCTGCCCTCTGAGAGTCTTACAGAGCCGCAGGGAGGGGGGTCTGCTCCAGCCCCAAAAGGGAATCAAAACATCCCTCAACCCCATTTTCCTCAAGTTTTACTTTCTCACCTTCCTCTTTCATTACGCCACCGAACTTTTTCAAACTTCTTCAGTAGCCTTCACCCGGCACCTCGATTTCCTCCTTCCAGTCTGGCTTCTCCTCTCCTGCTCCGCAGGAACAGGATGCTACAGCATCAGCAACAACACAACCACCACCCCCAGCTGCCCAGCAGCACTCACACCTGCTGGCCACCTCTTGCTCATCCTTTGTGACACTTCATCTCATAGGTCTATGACCTTGCCCCCTCCTGGCTCTCCTCCTTCATCCCTAATCACTCACATCTCCTTCACTGGCTCTTCTTTCCCCTCCCGCCCCCTAGATTCAGGTACTTCCTGAAGCTCTTTGTTTCCTGCCATGTCCACTTCTTCCCCCTGACGAATTGTCTCCGTCTGCCGGGGCTGCTGTAACAAAGAACGTAGACTTGGGGCTTTAACAAGCAACATTTATTTCTCACAGTTCTGGAGGCTGGAAGTCCAGGATCAAGTTGACGGCAGATTCCACATCTGGTGAGGGTTCTCTTCCTGGTTTGTAGATGGCCGCCTTCTTGCTGTGTCCTCCCATGTGCAGAGAGAGGGGGATTTTCCTCTTCTTATAAGGACATTAATCCCATCCTGAGGGCTGTTCTCTCATGACCTTATCTGACCCTAATTGCCTCCCCGAGGTTCCACTTGCACATACCATTGCTTTGGGGATTAGGACTTCAACATGCGAGTTTGGCTGGGAATACAAACATTCAGTCCATTGGATAAGTCCATTGCTCTGCTAGCCTCAAAGAGCAACTCAAGGCAGATGACTTTATGCCCATCTCCTCCTGTTTCCCTGCTCCCAGATTGACAAAATAAGTGTATTGTCACCCACCTTTTGCAAAAATCTCTCCAAATCCAGGTTCTACACCTTCTAATCCCACCTGAACATGCAACCAGAGTCATTGTCCCAAAGTTCAGCTCTTTGTCCATTTTCTGTTTGATAGATCTCAATGGCTTCCCTTTGCCCTTGAAGAAAATTAACACTCCTTACTATGACATTTAAGATCCCTTGTAATCTGACTGTAACTTTTCAGTCTTATTTTTATAAGACTTTGTAGTCTTATTTTTCCACTACGTATCTGCTACAGCCTTGACATATTTTGAACCTCAAACCACTTGCATATCTCACCACTATAAATTTGCTCAGTTTCTTTCCTTCTACCTGGAATACCCTCCCAAGCTTTAAAAAAAATTACTTTTCCCCCGATTATAAAATATATAGTAATTATAGTAAATGGTCTATAATATCTGTGGGGTCTAGTAATCCAAGGCATGATATTAGCCAGAAACCACCCCCACACTCCCAGGTACCATCACCTTAGATCAGCCTTATGAAGTGTTTGATTTTAAAGCCCAACTTTGGTTCATGAGGTATTTCCTCATCTTACCAGGAGCAGTTTTTTTCTTTCATCCTAAATACTGTAGTGTTTTTTCCCTAAGAACAAAGACATTCTCTCACATAACCTTAGCATAATTATTAAAATCGTGTAACATCATAATTATCAAATCATTTAACATTGATACAACACCATCCTTGAATTCACAGTTGATATTCACATTACATCAATGGTCCCTTTAGTATCCTTTCTAGCTGTCTTTCCTCCTCTGTCCAGGACTCAGGACTACAGGATTACAGAGTGCATCCAACTGTCATGTTTCTTTCCATCTCCTTTGATCTGTAATATTTCTTTAGCCTTTCCTTGCATTTCTTGATCTTGACATTATTTTTTAAGAGAGCAGACCAGTTATTTTGTAGTCCTTCATTCTGGGTTTGTCTGATGTGTTTTTTTTTTTTTTTTCATGATTAGATGGAATGGATGCATTTGGACAGGAATTTCACAGAAACAATGTTGTGTTCTTTTCAGTGCATCATATCAGGAGGCACATGATGTTGATTTGCCCCAATATTAGTGGTATCAACTTTGATCATTTGGTAAGAAGATGTCCACTAGGTTTCTCTATTGTAAAGTCACCACAGTTCCCTCTGAAATGAAGAAGTCATTTATGGGAAGATACTTCAAGGTTATGAAAATATCCTGCTCCTCCTCAGACTTTCACCATCGTTTCACCATCATTTCACTATCGTTCTAGCATTTAGTGATGATTTTCTAACTCCATCATCCCTTCTGTGTTTATTACTTGGCATTCTACTATAAGGAAAAATTATCCCTTCTTTCTCATTTACTTGTTTATCAATTTAAATCAATATGGATTGGGGGGGGTTCTTATTTTATTTATTGAGCTACAATTGATTACTATTATTATTAATTTTGATGATCAAATTGTCCCAGATTTTGCCATCCCTTCAAGATGGTTTCTGTGTCTCCATTATTCTTTGGCACATATTATTGTCTGGCACAATGAGGTGTTTTGGGCTCCTCTTGTCCTTTCCTTGTTCCAGAGCTGGAATCAGATTTTTCACCAAGGAGCCTTCCAGGCCCAATTAGAGTTCACTTATCTAGAGAGCAGTGGAGGGCCTCAAAGGAACAACGGCCATGCATATGTCATTGTCACCGTGATCCAGTTGGCATGTGTTGTATTAAGCTCTCTCAGAGTATTTGTGTTTTAATAATATGTAGTAATAATAATAATAATCTTATTTATTAACCAAATTATTGTCATTTCTGACTTCTCATATTTACTTTTTTTCATTAAAGATTCAAACATACACACACACACACACACACACACACACACATACAGTGATATGAAATGTAAACTATAGACTATCATACTACAAGAATAGACATTGAAGGATTAGCAGTCTTCCTCCAGAGAACCAAATGAAGAAGCAATCTAAACCAGAGGTCAGCAAACTACAAACTACTCCTGTTTTTGTAAATAAAGTTTTATTGCAACACAGCCATACTTGTCAGGCTACCTATTATCTATGGCCACTTTTGCCCTATTCCAGAGTAGAGTAGTTATGACAGACTTTGCAGCCCACAAAGTCTAAAATATTTACTATCTGGATTATTACCAAAAAAGTTGGCAAACCCCCAGTCCAGATGAACAGATGCTGAGGATCCAAACCAATAGGAAGAGGAACTAATGCCTATTAATTCCAGCTCCCACATGTGACTACTTAGAAGAGCGTTGCTTCTTAGTAGCTGGGGGACGGGACAGCTTGTGAAGTCAACTTGTAAAGAGAAAATCACACACAGCCCAACCCACCCTGGCAAGTCTCCTGGAAGTTGCCATGTTGGAGACTGATCAACTCTTGCTCACAAAGGCCTGCACAGACAGTGTTACCAGCATCTACAAATCTGCGCGGAGCATTTCAACAACGTATACACCGAGGTGCGTGGAACTGCACTAGGCAGTTTTCACCAGCCCCAAGACCAGAAGGATCAAATCTGCAGCGTAATCAGCTGCAAGTCTGAAACCAAATCACATATGGGCTGGCAGTGTTTACAGGGAATAAATGATTAAAAACCCTAGAATAGCATTCCCCAGAAGCTCTCTCATTTGGAAAATTGCAAAAGGAAATTGAAGAGAAGTGGAAAATGTTTTGCCAACATGAAAGCTAGAGAAAAAAAAAGCCCTCTTAAACATATGTTGAAAGAGACTGTCTTTTATATCTGTATCTCTCTAAATTACCTCAATTATTAGTGAGAGTAATAAACACCATCTCACTATGAGTGATTAGAGAACGGATTTGAAAGACCATTGCAAATACGTTTGAAACTCTATGCCCTGATGAATACAGTGACGAGGCACTATTTCATACCCATTGGGTTGGCAAAATACAAGTTGGATTATAAATGATGACCAGGATTTGGGGACTTGAGAATGCTTATACATTGCTGGTGGGATTAAAGTTAATAAACACTCAGAAGAGCGATTCGGGAGTGACTAGTAAAGGTAAAACGTGCCTGCCCGGCCACCCAGCAGTTTGTCTTATGGGTAGACACCCCAGAGCAGCGGTGCTCCAAGTGTAATTCCAGACTCCTGGGGATCTTTGAGGTGCTTCAGGGGACCTACAAGGTCAAAAATGTCTTCAGAATAATACTAAGAAGTCATTCGTCGGGGCGCTTGGGTGGCTCAGGTGGATAAGCGTCCGACTTCGGCTCAGATCATGATCTCACGTTCGTGGCTTCGAGCCCTGTGTCGGGGTCTGTGCTGACAGCTCAGAGCCTGGATCCTGCTTCCGATTCTGTGGATCCCTCCCTGTCTCTCTGCCCCTCTCCCGTTCATGCTCTCTCTCTCTCAAAAATAAATAAACATTTAAAAAAAATTTTTAAAAAGAGAAGTCACTTGTCTTTTCTGCTGTGTTCACATTTGCATTGGTGGTGTAAAAGCAATCGTGGCTAAAACTCTGGTGCGAATCAAGGCGGTGTCCCTAAACCATACCAGCCCTGCTTGTACTCTGTGCTGCCATGCACTTTGTAGGGAGGAAAACCGTTTTACTGAGGAGCATTCTTGATGGAGCAGTAAAATTTTTAATTTTTAAAAATCTTGACCCAGAGTCTCTGTCTTTATAATACTCCCCGTGATGAAATGGAAATTGCACATAAAGCCCTTCTGCTGAATCCTCAAGCACAGCGGTCCCCAGGGAAAGCACGTATGTGACTGAGCTCAAGGATGAACTGGCCACTTGTTCCACGGAGCACTGTTATTCCTTGAAAGAAATGCCAACAGGGGCGCCTGGGTGGCTTGGTCGGTTGAGTGTCCGACTTCGGCTCAGGTCATGATCTCACGGTCCGTGAGTTCGAGCCCCGCGTCGGGCTCTGTGCTGACCGCTCAGAGCCTGGAGCCTGTTTCAGATTCTGTGTCTCCCTCTCTCTGTGACCCTCCCCCGTTCATGCTCTGTCTCAAAAATAAATAAAAACGTTTAAAAAAAAAAAAAAGAAAGAAAGAAAGAACTGCCAACAAACTGTGGTTATTTGGGTTTTTGGATATTTGGCAGATATTTTCTCAAAACTGAAGTGAGCCTGTCACGTCAAGGAGAAACAACCGATAATATTTGTTGCCAATAATGACATCTGAACTTTCCAATTTTAGGACCCTTAGGTCTGCCACTGTGAGCACGACAGCTTCCTAATACTCAGGCTTTTGAAGATCAGAGGTGATATTAACAAGTGAAAAATTCTGAGATTGTCTAATGAAGTGTGCTAACATCTGGAAGATCTACAGGGCTCGGTGAACCAATATTTTCCAAATGACTAGTGTATGGTGTTACAAAAATCACGAGTTAAAGATGTATGCAAAGTACAAGATAGAGCGATGCATCTTTTTTTTTTTTTAAGTTTATTTATTTTGAGAGAGAGAGAGAGTGAGAGCAGGGGAGGGGCAGAGGCAGAGGGAGAGAGAGATTCCCAAGCAGGCTCCACGCTGTCAGCACGGAGCTCAGCTCAGGGCTCCATCCCATGAACCGTGAGATCATGACCTGAGCCAAAACCAAGAGTCAGATGCTTAACCGCCTGAGCCACCCAGGCACCCTGAGATCAATGCATCTTAATGTAAGGGTACAAAAAGTTCACTGAGATGGTTTCGGATTTCACATTCCAGCTGATCTTTAAGAAATAGTCACTTGTTGAGTTTTGGTTCATTATCAGGGAATATCCACAATTATCTGAACGTTACCACCCCCTTTTCCAATTATGTATTTATATGAGGCCAAGTTATCCTCCAAAATTTCCACACAAACAATATAGTTTTTGTAGATTTATAAAAATGAAGAATGTCATTCATCTTACTATATTTATCTTACTGCACTTATTTTCTATAAAAATATGGTATTTATATTGATATAATGGGTTTGTAATTATTTTAAATTAATTAATAAATAATTATTTTAAAAATTCATTTTAATCTATAAAATGTTAACTATGATACCCTATTGATAGATATAATTCCCTGAAACGAAAGCTCTTTGAGGTCCTCCGTAGTTGTTAAGACTATAAAGGAGTTCTGAGATAAAAAAGTTGAGAGGTGCTGCTTTAGAAATCACTCTTACAAGGAAAAGTATATAAGGAAGTTCACATGGCATTGCTTGAAATAGTGGGAAAACTGGAAAGAACCTGTTTTTCGGCAAGAGAATGGAGGAACTGTCCAGTGATATAATGTCATATAAATTTATTTTAATGTATTAAAATTTACATGTATTAAAAAATATGCATGGGGGGGCATCTGACTGGCTCAGTCAGTGGAGCACGTGACTCTTGATCTTGGGGTTGTGAGTTCGAGCCCCATGTTGGGCATGGAGCCTACTTAAAAAAAAAAATGCACGGGGATGATTTACATCACTTTCAAGATAAAGATTCCTCTGAGTACAAGTAAGAGAGAAAAAGATGAGAGAGTGAGGCTTAGACTATATAATGTTATAACATTTCTTAAAAACTCAAAGTTCTAAAGCAAATGAGCTAAGGTACATAAGAATTCGGGGTGCCTGGGTGGCTCAGTTGGTCGAGCGTCCAACTTCGGCTCAGGTCATGATCTCACAGTCCATGAGTTCAAGCCCCGCGTTGGGCTCTGTGCTGACAGCTCAGAGCCTGCAGCCTGTTTCAGATTCTGTGTCTCCCTCTCTCTCTGACCCTCCCCTGTTCATGCTCTCTCTCTGTCTCAAAAATAAATGTTAAAAAAAAAAGAATTTGTTTATATTGTTTTCTACAATTTTCCATATGTTTCAAATCTTTTGCAGCTGAAAACAAAGAATCTTTCTCCTTTTCAGTAAATGATTTATTTCAGAATAGAGGTGTATAATTTTGTTCAGTAGTAAGTACCAGCTGCTCTCTGCTTGCACTAAATCAGGGTTAAATGTGTACTTAAAGATTGTCAGCATAACCCATGTTAATTCTTTCTCTGCCTGGGGAACCCTTACTTATTTGTGTGGCCTTATGATCGGAGAGAAGAATGTATAGGGGAAACTTTCACTTTCATTGTTTTTTTTTTTTTAAATTAAACTCTGTACCCAGCATGGGACTCGAACTCACGACCCTGAGATCAAGTCACATGCTCTACTGACTGAGCCAGTCAGATGCTTCAGTCTGTATTGTTTTAACTTTATACTACAATTATATTTTTCAGGAAAAACAATTAAATATGTTTCCACTGGAAAATAGTAAAAAGTTGTGTCTGTATTCAATTTTAAAATAGTACTGAGAAGGGCACCTGGGTGGCTCAGTCAGTTGAGCGTCCAACTTCAGGTCACAATCTCATGGTTCATGGGTTCATGCCCCGCATCAGGCTCTGCGCTGACAGCGCAGAGATACCTGTGGGAATTTCCTGGGCACTCATTCATTCATTCATTCATTCATTCATATTCAAGGTGCTAGGATTAAAGAGAAGAGTCTGGGTTTCCTGGGTGGTTAGTCGGTTAAGCGTCCGACTTCAGCTCAGGTCATGATCTCATGGTTCGCGAGTTTGAGCCCCATGTCAGGCTCTGTGCCGGCAGCTCAGAGCCTGGACCCTGCTTCAGATTCTATGGCTCCCTCTCTCTCTGCCCCTCCCCCACTCTCTCTCCCTCTCAAAATAAACATTAAAAAAATAAAAATAAAAAATAAAGAGATGAGTTAGACACAGAGTCCACCTTCAAGGACTCAAGATGTAGTAAGGAAGGCAGACCCACTAGCAACTCATTAGCAATTCAACTGCTAATGTGACAAAAGTACAAGCACAAGTCTTTGAGCACAGAGGAGGGAGGGACCTACTGTGCCTGAGGGCTTCAAGGAGGAGGCTGACTTTTTGGGTCTTAAAGGAGGAGAAGGGAACCATAGGGAGGAGACCGTGCACTTTTTTTTTTTTTTAAGAATATCACTTTTTTTTTTAAGTTTATTTATTTTGAAAGAGAGAGAGCATGAATGGGGGAAGGGTAGAGAGAGAGGGAGAGAGAGAGAATCCCAAGCAGTCTGCACTGTCAGCGCAGAACCTGATGTGGGGCTCAAACCCTCGAACCTCGAGGTCATGACCTGGGCCAAAAGCAAGAGTTGACGATTAACCAACTGAGCCACCCGGGGGGCCCCAGAAGACATACATTCTTGACTGCACCAACAGTAGAAGGAGATTCCTTAGCAGAGAGAAGAGACAGCAGGTCCAGAAAGGACGGGAGGGAACTTGCCCCCTCTTGACTCAACATTTGCCACAGCTACACAGCACAGCTGCATTTTCAAGCAACTGGGTAATACAAACAGTGCGAACGAAGTCTTGTTTGTCCAAAATTTGAAATAATGCAGATCCTACTTTATGTCTATTTCTGTAGGAAAATTAGTCCTGAATGCACCTCTCACGTAAAAACTGGCCTGCTGGGAAGCGAGCACCTGCTCAGGGTTCCAGAGAAGCGTGAGGCCCTGCCCCATCCTGGAGGAGCTCACGGCCAGGTGCACAGCCCCCGTCCTCCTCCCCACTGGTGGCGACCTGTGATGCGAGTCAGGTGGGTGGAAAGGCAGGTAGAGGAAGCTGGGAGGAGTCTAGCAAAGAGAGGCGGACGGGGGCCAGGTGGAGACAGTATGGATTGCTGAGGGAGCTACGTGGGCATTTTAGAGCAAGGGCATTTAGAGCTCTGTCCTCCAGAGCAAGGACAGTGGGCAGAAGAGTTGGAGTGACCTGCCACCAGAAGCCACAATCGTCCCTTCCCGTCCCACTGTACCATAATACCTCTGTTCTTTTCCTCTCAGCTTGACTGTTGGTTGCTTAATTCGGTCAGGAAGTATCTATTGAGGATTGTTCTATGTGCTAAGACCACACCAGGGAACAAAGTATACCAAAATTCCTGCCCTCATGATGCCTACATTCTCGAAGGAGACAGATCATAAGCAAAATAAACAGTTTACATAGTATAGCAGGTGATAAGTACACTGTGGGAAAGCACAGCACCAAAGGTGACAGTGCATGTTGGATGTCTGCGCATGCATGAATTAAAAAAAATTTTTTTTACCGTTTATTCATTTTTGAGAGACAGCGGGAGACAGAGCATGAGCGGGAAAGGGGCAGAGAGAGAGGGAGACACAGAATCTGAAGCAGGCTCCAGGCTCTGAGTTGCCAGCACAGAGCCCGACGCGGGGCTCAAACTCATGAACTGTGAGATGATGACCTGAGCCAAAGTCGGATGCTCAACCGACTGAGCCACCCAGGGGCCCCCCCTTTTTTTTTTAATTTTTAATTTTTAATTTATTATTATTTTTTTGCACATGCACGAATTTTTTTTTCAATATATGAAGTTTATTGCCAAATTGGTTTCCATACAACACCCAGTGCTCAGCCCAAAAGGTGCCCTCCTCAATACCCATCACCCACCCTCCCCTCCCTCCCACCCCCCATCAACCCTCAGTTTGTTCTCAGTTTTTAAGTCTCTTATGCTTTGGCTCTCTCCCACTCTAACCTCTTTTTTTTTTTTTTCTTCCCCTCCCCCATGGGTTTCTGTTAAGTTTCTCAGGATCCACATAAGAGTGAAAGCATATGGTATCTGTCTTTTTCTGTATGGCTTATTTCACTTAGCATCACACTCTCCAGTTCCATCCACGTTGCTACAAAGGGCCATATTTCATTCTTTCTCACTGCCACGTAGTACTCCATTGTGTATATCAACCACAATTTTTTTATCCATTCACCAGTTGGTGGACATTTAGGCTCTTTCCATAATTTGGCTATTGTTGAGAATGCTGCTATAAACATTGGGATACAAGTGCCCCTCTGCATCTGCACTCCTGTATCCCTTGGGTAAATTCCTAGCAGTGCTATTGCTGGGCCATAGGGTAGGTCTATTTTTAATTTTTTGAGGAACCTCCACACTGTTTTCCAGAGTGGCTGCACCAATTTGCATTCCCACCAACAGTGCAAGAGGGTTCCCGTTTCTCCACATCCTCTCCAGTATCTATAGTCTCCTGATTTGTTCATTTTGGCCACCCTGACTGGCGTGAGGTGATACCTGAGTGTGGTTTTGATTTGTATTTCCCTGATGAGGAGCGACGTGGAGCATCTTTTCATGTGCCACACATGCACGAATTTTAAAAGGCTGTCCGGGAGGGATCCTCTTTGGAATCTCACGTAATTGTCTCAAGTCACATTTACGCGTGTATGTTTGTATAAGTGACTTTTTTTGCCAACAAAACCATAAACTTTGCTAGGGGTAGAAACTGTCTTGCTTGTCTCTGACATTGTCCACGAGACCTAGGACAGAGGTGAGCCCTTCATGAGTATTTAAAAATACTTTCTGGAGGGACGGATGAAAAAGAAATTAATAAATAAACAAAAATGGAATGAAGGAATGAATGAGTGAAATAGAAAGAGTCCTGCTGTCCCGCTGTCTTGAATTTGGGCATCAAGCCCAGATGTCACAGTCTTTGCTTGTGTCATCCTGGCCCTCCCTCTTCTGGTGGAAGGAAAGGAGGTACCGAGGGAAGGGGAGAGCCCAGGGTGGGGGAGGGGAAGCGTTGGGCTGGGCTGGAGGGTGGCGGTGGGATGGGGTGGAGTGAGGTGGAGGGGTGGAGAGGAGACAGTAGAGCCCAGTAGAGCTGGAAGAACAGGAGGGGAGAAAACAAAAGATCAATAAGGACCATCAGGGGGTGACAGCCGCCAGCCAGGGAGCGCTCCTCCCTTGATTAGAATTCATGAACTCCCCTCTTACATTAAGTCTTTATATGACACCTGGCCTTTAATGCAAAGCTGGCTGCGAACATTAAAAATTAAAAGCCGAAGGTAGGCTACATCCATCTCTGATAGCGCAGCTCCCCTCCTATCTGAGGTCTGCACAAAGCTATTACACATTGATAAATTATTTTGGGTAATAGCCGAGATATTACATTGTTTCTGAGTGAAGGTAAAATCTCTCCCTGACACGGGCATTTATCAGGAGTGCCTTTCATCTTATTTATTATGGGCCAGGTGAGCATGGGACTGTGGCCAGCTGGGGTGTGCGCAGGGGTGTGAGCTGGACCCCCTTTCCCTCCCCTACCTCTCCTCCCTCTCCCTCTGTCTCTCCCTCCGTGGGGTATTGGTGGGCTCGTGACAAGTTAATTATTAACTAGAGATATGCAGTTCACCTGAAAAGGGGCAGGGGCTCCTGGGGAAGAGGGAAGTTGGTTACTGAACGATCACAGCCTGGTCTCGACCCATCCTGATCCCACCTAGTAAACCTGACTCTAGGCCCATCCCTATGCTGGGCCGGCACCTTACCTGGGAGGAAACCACCTCCACCCCCAGGCCCTCCCCACCCATTCTGACAGCGGGCAACTGATCAGAGTTGCTGGTCCCGTTGGCTCTGTGAAGGGACAGAGGCTTGGAAGTCTTCACCTGCAAGCCTCCTCCCAAAACTCGCACACCAGAGGTACATCCTGAGAAGCCACTGCCTCCTGTTGTGGAGCTCCCAGACTGGTAATATCTGCTCCTCCTGCCCTTCCTTCCCCTTGCCAGCCTCCACACCCTCACCCCAAACTCCTTCATTGTGCCCTCCATGCTAACAGTTCAAGGAAGACAGCCTTTGGAACCTGCTTTGATTGTAGTCTAGTCATTCAAACTTTCTGAGTCTCCATGTCCCCGGCTGTCGTAGGAGTGTAACACTAAGGCTGACTTCTCTGGGTTGCCATTGTAAAAGGTCATGTCGGGACTGGCAGGATGTCAGTGTAGGGGGCCTAGTGGGTGGTGTGTGTGAAGTTGTGGGTTGACATACGTGGTGGACGCCATGCCATGGAGAGTAATAGCTAACTATGTGGACCGTTTGGTTTGGGGCACTCAGGGGTCATCTACCCACATTCCCTTTTGGAAAAAGCATTTGTTCTAGAAACGACTGCCAAGTGCCTTCTGTTTTCTAGGCACTGTGCTAAGTGCTGACTGGACCAGAATGAACATAACAGACCCAGCCCTTGGTGTCCAGTTGTTGGCATCTCCCGGAATTGGCCTGCTATTCTCCAGAGGGGAAAAGCAGGTGCCCGGCATGATTTTGTCCCCAAGGGATAAGCTGGCTCACTGGACTTCCAGCCTTGGGTCTGTTAGCTCCGTCAAGTGCTTGGCACACAATCAGTGCTCAATAACCATCTTTGGAACAGATGAATGGATGGCTGAGAAGGCCAATGTCGAGTCCCAGGTGGACAGCTGTAGCCTGCTGAGCCTCACTGGGCCAGAGATGTACAGACAGCTCTGCTTTCTAGCAAACAAAGGCTGCCAGCTCCGCTCAGGGGAACTGGCCATCTCCGAGCCCCAGGCAGGTAAGACAACCTCCAGCAAAAAGGAAATTGCCCATTGTTGTTGGGTGTAAGCTACGCACTAAAGTCCCTACTGCTGCAGGGGGAACAAGGGTGATTGTCTTCTTTCTGGAATTTCTGCCTGGGGACCAGACATCCAAGGTACCCACCAACACACCAGAGGAGTAGGGAAAGGTCACCCCAGCACACACACCCTCTGGGCCCCACTTCCCACTCATCCTGGGAGGTGGCCCTGTGTGCAGGACAGGTGGGTGCTGGAGGAGGCCTGGCGCAAGGTGTAGCCCACTGGTTTGCTCTGCCAGCCTGGCCAGTGCCTCTCTAGTTGCTCTGTGTCCCTAGCCCACTCTCTCTCTTTTTTTTTTTTTTTAACGTTTATTTATTTTTGAGACAGAGAGAGACAGAGCATGAACGGGGGAGGGTCAGAGAGAGGGAGACACAGAATCTGAAACAGGCTCCAGGCTCTGAGCCATCAGCACAGAGCCCGACGCGGGGCTCGAACTCACGGACCGTGAGATCATGACCTGAGCCGAAGTCGGCTGCTTAACCTACTGAGCCACCCAGGTGCCCCCCTAGCCCACCCTCTTGAACTTGGGTGGGACCATCTGACAGCTTCTCAGTTTTGGCTTCGGCCTTGCTGGCTGTCCTTCCAGTCTCCCAATTCCATCCCTCCAGCCCCACCCCTACACCCAGCCGTGCTTCTCAAAATATAGGAAGGATGCCTGGACCCCGATGGTGGATGCACTTGGGCATCGCCAAGAATGCGCACACCTGTTTGGCTTCTTTGGGGATTTGGTTGTCAGGCTGAACCACCTTCTTCTCGACAGGTGTTTTCTTATTAGGCGAACCACGAGTCTGAAATGGTGATTCCCAGCCACAGTTGCGAGTTGTTTTCCCTTCTTCCCCACGCAATGTACCCTGCTGGCCAAACTGTGAGTCACCGCTGGCTACTGCTGAGAGTGGGTCTTATTCAACAAGTGCAATGAGGCAGAATAAAGGCTGAGAGGCTGCTCTAAAGACAAGATTATGTAAAGTGAAATGGAAAGAAACACCTTCCAAGATAAGCCCAATGATAGAGTGATCGTTATCGTGATTATCGTCATCATCATGATCATAATAGCAGCGAACACTGAGTACGCACTACACGCCAGGCCCTGTAATAAGGATTTTGTGTGCAATCTCTCATTTAGTCTTCATAAAAATCCAGGAAGTTGGTTCCAGGGGCTCAGAGGGATCAACAGTGAGGGGCAGAAAAGAGGTTGGAGCATTCTAGACCGCATGCTCTTAACCATTACTCTGGAAAGGATCTTCGTGACCAGCCACCCCATCTCTTACACAGAGAAACTTTATTTCCTTACTCTCTACAGAGGGAAACCCATTGCCTGGAATCTGGCAGAGCAGGGACTGAATTCTGAGTACCCTAATTCCAAATCCAAAGCTTTCCTCTACTGTGCCACACCGTTCACTAGGATTGGCTCTCCCTTCCTGTCTCCTGTCCCTTCAAGACTGAGGGGGGTCATAAAGACAGAGAGAACCCAACGCCAGGAGAGCTGGGCACTGCCTGGAGTGTCTGGGAGCTCCAGGAAGCTGGTTTGAGGGACAAAAGCCAGAGGCAAGCCAGAAGAGCAGCTGGAGGTAGGGAGTATACAGCGACAGGAGGGCCCAGGTAGGTCAGGGTTCAAGAAATCCATGAAGGCAGTGGCCATGAGGCTTGCATATTGAGGACACTTTGGAACAGAATATGGCAGAGCCAAGGGTTTGCTGAGGCAGGAAAGATCTCAACAGGCTTGAGTTAGAACCACCAAAGAAAAAAAGGTGTCGGCAATAGGCATAGGCAGAGATTTGGGGGCCGTGAGGCTCCGTGGTGAAAGGAGGCAAGTGTCCTAGTTACTAGGAGGAGAAACCATGGAGGCAGCCACGTTTGTGGGATGGGTGGCAGTCACAGGAGTGGTGAGCCCGGGGTGGCGGGCTGGGGTCTGTGCAGCAACCTGAGCCTTGCTCCCGGGCTTGGAGGGCTTCTTGGTTTAGACTTGAAAGTTAGGGAAGGACGACGATGTCCAGAGCATCTCAGAGGTCTTTCCTGAGTGTCAGACAAATATTTTCCCTTTGTTATTTTCACAAGTAACTGTTATAAATCTTTAACTTGTATTGATCACTTTTTTGTCAGACTGTTTTTTTTTTTTTTAATGGAAATTTGTGTTGAGACTAGATCACACCGGAGCTTGAATTTTTAAGGGCTGTTTTTGAAATCAAGAAAAAAAAAATCAAAGGTAATAAAAGGATGTGGTAATAGTATAGCTACTGCTCCCTCTCTGCATGATGTAAATTTAAAACTGATTTTTTTTTCTTAATGTTGGTAAGGAGGGGTGCCTGGTGTAGGACATCATTTCTCTTGAATTTGCCTCTCATTGGGGCTTGCCAGGGTCCTCAAAAATCTTTCCATCTCCAGAAGGAGTGCTACAGCCAGGTAGAAAGTGAGTTCCCCACTTCCCACCTTTAAGAATGCACAGACTGGCTTGGAGAGGGAGATCCCTCATCAGATTGGCAAATGAATTGCAACCACTCTGGATGCATAAGCAGGCTGGTCTTGCATCCACAGTCTTCACTAATTCTGCACATTCCTAATCTTGGCAATATTTCAAGCAGCTGGGCTTTAGACTTGGCTATTTAGAGTTAATGTTGCTGGGGGGGGGGGAGGGGGGGTCGAGGAGGGGTGACGAGTTCCTACAAACCCAGTGCCTCTGCACCCAGATCCTGGTAAGGGGGCAGTGGTCAGAGGGAAACAGAGGGAGAGAAAGATATCAAGTGTAGTAATCAGAATGAAAAATGGAGCCGCGGTTACTTTAAACAAGAGCTAATTCATCACAAGAACGAGTGGATAAGTAGCTGAGTTTCAGGCGTTCAGTAAGTTCCCCGTTCTGCTCCAAAAATTATTCCACCCCTGTCTGCATGCTCCCATAAATCATCCCTTCTTCACATCAGCTCCGATTACCAATTACTCCTGCCTGTAACACGCTTTCCTTGCCCAACACCATCTGATGGGGCCTTGCCTTTTAATTTTACAAATGCCTTTTTTCCCTACTTTTTCTTTCCTCTTTCTCCTCCAGTCTCTCCCCTCCCCCAGCCTTCCGTTCTCTCCCTCTCTCCTCCTCTCCCTCTCCTCTGTCATCTCTTCTTTGCACAAGACCCCTCCTCCTCCCCGGGCCCCAGCCCTCCTGGCCATCTGCAGTGGTCCCCCCGGGAAGGGAGGGAAAGCCACCTTGGGTAGCGGTGGCCCCAGGAAGGCCTGGGACAAGGCGTGGGAAGGGGACATGTCACGCCCATCCCGGCCTGCTTCTTGGTCTGCAGACCCTGATGGAGTCTGAGTCTACAGTTCTGACAACCTGTTGGAAAGGGCTATCGATGGATCGTCCTTCCATTGTGGGGACTCTCCAGCTATCGTGGGGAGCTTTACACTCCCCCCAGGCACCTGGCATGATGACAATGGTCTCTGTAAATATGTACTGCAATTTGTATTGGCTCCTGGCTATGTTGGAGCACAGAGGTAGAGTCTGCAGGGCTGAGGTCCCTTAGAAGAAACTCTGCCTTCTTGTTTCTTTTTTTAAATAAAGTTGATTTATTTATTTTGAGAGACAGAGAGCATGAGCAGGGGAGGGGCAGAGAGAAAGGGAGACAGAGAATCCCAAGTGGGCCCTGCTCTGACAGTGTGGAGCCCTACATGGGGCTTGATCTCATGACCTGAGTTCTGCCTTCTGCCCCACCTTGCGCTCCTGACCCAGAACCGCCCAGCCCTGGGATTCCCAGGCCTCATTACGACTGTGTCGCTTTCACGTTCTTGGCCACACTCCAGTGCCACATGGCTCATGTGTTCTTAAAATCAACTGTCAATTGATTTTGAAACTTAACTTTGACCTGAGCAAAAATTCACAAGCTCATGCGTATGAAGGGATAGGTCTATTTTCCCCAGGACCTATGAAAGTAAATGCTTAGCTACTAACCAACGAACGTGGCCATACCAAGCAGCACCCGGTGCACGCACATAATGCGTTGTTAAAGCTTCATTCTCTCCTGTATGCTCAGATACGTGCCATGATGGCTGACACGGGATGAAGACACAGAAGTCAAAGCGGCTCAGACCTTGGAGAATGTCACTGCCCATTCCGGGCCCACCTCCAGAGACTGAATCAGGAGGCAGGGCACAGGCCCAGAAATCTGGAGTGGGAAAAGTGCCCCTGGGGGCCTCTGCCCCTGCTTTTAGAAATACTGGTCTAGCCTGTACTTCAAGCCTAATTTGCTTTGTGGCCTTAGGAAAATCACTTCTTTCTCCATATCCTCATTGCTTAAGCTGGGAGAACCCTAGCTGTCCTTCCTACCTTACAGAGGTCAGAGAAGACCCAAACCTGACAAACCAAATACAGGATGGATTTTGCAAGGTGCCCAGCTCTGTTCAGGCAGGACAAGGAGGCACGGCTTGCTTCCTGCAGCAGCTGCATGGGGACAGGGACTCAGTCCCACCTGCCATGGACTTCTGTGTGCTGGCCTTGTATCCCCACTTTGCCATCTGTTTTGATTGGCTTTGAAAACTACAGATTCCTGGAGGTTTGAGGACCCCAAAAGTGGATTCCATGCCAGTTTCATGGTGGTCATTTAAGTATAATTGGGTATGGGGTATGGAGATATGAAAAATCACCCAGAGGCCCAAGGTGGGCAGCAGAGTGCTACAATCAAAGTATCTAATGAGCGACATTCAAAGAGGCACCTACTCTCAGGGGCTGACCCTGCTCTTACACAAACCTGGGAGTGAGGGCCTCCTTAAATGCGGTCCTCTGGTTGTCTGTCTGCCTCCCCCTAGGGCTGGCTCTGCAGAAGTCACGGTGTTGCTGGACCTGAGTCCTTGCAAGGCAGGGTGAAGTCAAGAGAAAGAGCCTACAACTAACTGAACATCCATGGGAAAAGGCACTATGCCAGGTGTGTCCACACATGTCATCTCCTTCGCTCTCTCAGGGCCCAGAGTGGGGACATCATTAATTTCATCTTACACCTGAGGACCTCAAGGCTTAGCGAGGTGGAGGAACCTGCCCAGGAAAAAGAAAGGAAGGAAGGAACCGATAGATCTGGAATTTGAATTCAGAACTACCTGCGTTCTTTCTACTTTGCCTTTCTCACCCAGTGTTAGTTAAAATGGGATTGATTCCACCTCACAAATGAGTCTGATGAGACCCAGACCACTCATGTCTTCTATGCATTTAATAATTGATCACTTCTTTTTAAGTGTATTTATTTATTTTGAGACAGAGAGCATAAATGGGGGAGGGAGAGAGAGAGAGAGGGAGAGAGAGAGAGAATCCCAAGCAGGCTCTGTGCCGTCAGCACTAAGCCCGGTGCTGGGCTCGAACCCACCAACCGTGAGATTGTGACCTGAGCCGAAGCCAAGAACCAGACACTTAACTGACTGAGCCACTCAGGCGCCCCAATAATTGATCACTTTTAAATCACTCATTGCCCCATAGGGCTTTAGATCACTGGTGCTCGTTTAGACGTCTCACATCCGTCCACGCATGGAACACGACTGAATAAGCATGCGCACACAGATGCAGCAGGGAATTCAAAGCTTCTTTTTGGGGACCCGAGAAACCAGTTGGGGGACCAAATTAGCTGGTGATAATAAATGAGACCGAAGAAAGTAAAGAAAGAAGTGTCTCATGTATAATCAATGGTAGAGAGACTTACTCCAGAAAACTCAGGCTGAAGATGATTGTCAGCAGATGACAGAAGTCAACCCTGAGCTTCCCTGGCAAATATGGCGGCTCCTGTTAACCAGCAAGAGCACCCCTGCTAATCGGATGAGAGATGCTTTCTCTACACTAAACCATAAGCATAATTTGTTGCTGAGCCTCTCCACACAGGGGGCACTGACAGCAGCAAAGCCAAAAATAATAACGTAGCAATGATAATGGCCACCATTTATCGAGCAGGCGCTTCCAAATGTTACTGAATCGAATCCTCAACAGCTACACCATGGGCATTATTATAACCCCGTGAGAGTGGGAAACGGAGCCATCAAGCAACTTGGCCACCATCCCACGGTCAGAAGTGGCAGGTAGGATGGAGAGCAGGTTTTCCCAAAGTGGCTCCTTCTACACTGTGTCCCTCAGCTGCTCCTTGTACGAGGCCAAAGCCTCTGGTCACAGGAGGAAAATCACCTCTTCCTACTGAAGGGACGTATTAAATAAGTGACACAGACATGGCTAATTAACCGTTCAGCCCCCTGCCCTTTTATTTCATAATCAACCTTGGCTTATAGAAGGCAGAGTTTCTTAATGTCCCCTGTTTTATTCAGGTCCTCTCTTCCTGCATGTTTGGGGTCGCGTAGGGCTGTGTGGGGAGAGCTCCCACGAGGGAGGGGTGAGGAGAGACACAGAGGATCCAGGTATCCTGGAGCGTCTGCATGATGAGGTGAGGCTTGAGGGAAGCTGCCTAGGGCAGTGGTTCTCAAAGTATGTTCGAGCAGCAGGACCTGGGAGCTCATCTGATACGTAAGCCTCAGGCCCCATCCCCAGACCTGCTGAGGAAACTGGGGTGCAGCCCAGCCACGTGAGGATTAACTGGGTTAAGTCAGTCGTTTTCAACTGTGGCTGAGCACCACATCACCTGAGAAGCTTTAAGAAATACCAGTGCCTGTGTCCTACCCCAGGGTAAGGGATGTAGCCAGGCCCTGGGAGATTTCAAGTTCCCCAGGTGATTCTAGAGTGCAGCCAAGGTTGAAAAGCCCTGGCTTAGAGGTCAGAGGACCCTAGACTTCACCTCGGATTGGTGACCCTCGCTGACAGGATGGGGGTAGGCTATCCCAGGGTCTCAAGATTTCCAAGTGTCACTTTGCTCTGAAATTCTTCTCAGCTTGAAGGTTGAAAATTAGGTACTGGGAGCAGGGAGGTAGAGTGCTATCAAGAAAAGAATCTGGAATTAGAAAGACTTTGGAGCCTTTTGAAAACCAACGTACACCAAAGATTAGCTGTGTGGTCTCTCCCAGCCTGACTGTGACCTGCTTCCACTGCTGTTCATAAAACACGAAGGGCAGTGACTGTTGGTGGAGTTGTAACTCATTAAACAGAAGGCATGTTTTTCTTTTTTAATTTTTTTAATGTTTACTTATTTTTAAGAGAGAGAGAGTGTGAGCAAGGGAGGGGCAGAGAGAGGGAGACACAGAATCTGAAACAAGCTCCAGGTTCTGAGCTGTCAGCACAGAGCCTGACGTGGAGCTCGAACTCACAAGCTGTGAGATCATGACCTGAGCTGACGTCGGACGCTTAACCGACTACGCCACCCAGGCGCACCCAGAAGACGGTTTTTAAAAAATGGGAAGTGGCCAAAGGGAATCATGAATGTAGGGGATTCTGCTATGACCCACAAGGTCAGGGAAAAGGAGAAAACTGAATGGTGATGTTACAAGTAGGGAAGAGGCTACCTAAAAGGACGAGAGGAAGGTAGACTTGCCTCTGTCCTGTGGTGGTAGAAGGGTTCAGGGGAGAAGGGGTCCCCTGGAAACTAGACTCAGTCCTTGGCATGGTGAGGGTTGGAGACAAGACCAAGCAACAAGCAGTGTATGAAAATGTGCATCCTGGCAGGAAGAGGAAGATGTAGCAAAGGGACCATTGGGATGTCCCCTCCGGGGATGGGGATCCCAGTGGGAGGGATCTGGGGATCTCCGCGGATGGGGATCCCAGTGCCAGGGTCTGTCTGCATCCTGAGATGCAGGAAGAGGGCTGTCAGCACCCGGAAGACACAGTGACCAGGAATGGACTCCAGAGCTGCCAAACTAGGGTTTTCGATAAAGCTCTAGTCTGTCAATAAAGGCAAGACAAGACCCTAGCACAATGGCATCAGGAACCCAGCCAAGAGCCTGTGCCCTTGGGAGCATTTGCAGAAGGAGACTATGACACTGTAACCTTGGTTCAGTTTGCCCACCACACTTGTTAGGTTAGTTTGGGGTGAAGCGACACATGTCTTAGCAGGCTTACCTTGAGCCCGACTCAACCCTTCCCTCTCCTGCTCTCTCTCTCTCTCTCCTTTCCCCAGGAAGCCAGCGTGAGCCCAAACTGATGTGAGGTTGGGGGTCAAACCTGTCCTCTTCTTTAACACAACTGATGCCCCTGTGAGGGATTCAGCCTCCCATGCCTAAAGTGCTCCCTGTGTGACTGCGCCCCTGGCTGCCCCACCCCCACGGGGCCACTTAGCTGTGCCCTGGGCTCTGGTGGTACCAAGACTGTCTCTGGGCAGGGCCAATGTCAGGGGCCCACAGCTCAGGTGGTCAGCTGCTGCTACGAAAGACAGTCCTGCTGCCGACCTAGCCTTACCTGACCAAGGCCCCAGCGACACCCACTCCAAGCCTCCTCCATGCTGCAGAGCCTGACGGAGCCTTGGAGATGTGCAGTGACCGTGAGCCCAGCTCTTTTCCGTGGCTCCCAAGGCCCACGTCCACCTCTCCCACCATCTGCCTTGGGAAGTCAGACTTCCTGGGGTTCTTGGCTCATTCCATGCCCTTCCCATCTCTATTCCTTCGTTTGGGGTGTCTCAGCTACATGATATGCCTTCCCACCCCACCCACTGCTTCCTACCTCTTCTTCCAATCGATTCCTGCCATTTTAAAGAGTCTGCTCAAACCCCACCAGGAGCTCTCCTTGACTCTTCCATATTGTGTCCTTGGCATTTCCCAAAAACCCTTGCAAAAATAGACCATAAGATATGGATACAAATTACCAAATCATGACAGTTCATTAGAGCTGGTGACAATCATTCTGAACCTGGCAGGTGTAAATGGTGGCTGGGAAAGGATGGAGGTATTGGGTCTTGGGTGATCTGGGAGGGAAATGCTCTTCCTCAGAGATGGAAGGCAAACCAGAAATGGACAGGAAAGCCACAGGTGTCCTGCGGGTTCAAGGGGTGCTCCGGGCATGGATGGGGAATTGGGAGGCTCAGCCCCTCACACAGGCCACCTGTGCTCAGAGAAGTGGAACCTGGGGGAAGAGTCAGGTCATCGATGTTTCCAAATGCTTTTCCAAGGGAAATGTTAGGGAAGCCTTACACTCCCTGCCCCCTTCTTTCCATTCCCATTTCGGATGTCAAGTTCAGGCTCTTGTCATTCATTGAATGACCTATTTGTAGCCTTCCTGTGAGTATCATCTCTGTGCTATTTGAGTTCACCACAAGCCTGGTTTGTTCTATTGGCTTTACGTGTATTAATGTGCTTAATCCTTACAAAACCTTTGTGCGTAAGCACTGTTATTATGCCCATTTTACAGAGAAGGAAACTGAGGCACAGAGAGATTAAATAACTGCCCAGGATTTCACAGCTGGGTAGAGCAGAGATTCCAGTGCAGACTCTCTGGCTTTGGAGCTTAGTTGTTAACCACTCAACTAAACCTCCTTCAACCACCCATTCATTTCTGCCAGGCAGAGCACTTGGCACAGGGCTGTAGCAGACGCTAATAGCTGTCCACCTGGTATCTAGTCTCCATTTCATCCTGGCCACTAAAGCCCTGATTTCATTGAGGACTGCAACTTATCACATTAAAAATACTCATTTTCCCAGATTTCTTTGCAGCTAGAGCGATCACGTGACCAGGTTCTAAGTAGTGAGAAGTAAGCTGCAGAATAGGGCTTTGAGGGAGACTATTTCCATCCAAAAAGATGCCCGGCAAGACTAAATGGGAACAGAGTCAGCTGGCACAAGCCTTCATGCCTTTGTTCTTTCTGCCTGGAACATGGTAGAGAAATCTGGAGGTGCAGCAGCCATTTTACAACCATGAGGATGAAAGTCACATGTCAAGAGAATTGGAGCCTGGGTTTTGGTGATGTCCTTGGTAGGTGCACTAGCTAGCCCTGACAACCCTTCTCTGAACTTCTTGTTACAAGAGGAAGATAAAAGCCTGAACTGGCTGAGCAATTGCATTTGGGCTTCTGTTATTACGCAGCCAAACACCATACCTAATAAGCACAGAGAATCACACATGCTTATAGGCGCCCCTTAATGGTCAGTCTTTTATTATTTTAAGTTTATTTATTTATTTTGAGAGAGAGAGAGAGAGAGAGAGAGAGAGAGAGAGAGAGAACCAGTGCGGGAGGGGCAGAGAGAGGGAGAGAGAGAATCCCAAGCAGGCTTCACACTGTCAGAGCAGAGCCTGATGTGGGGCTTGGACCCATGACCTGAGATCATGACCTGAGATGACATCAAGAGTCGGACATTAACTGACTGAGCCCCCCAGGTGCCCCAATGGTCAGTCTCAATATTACCAACAGCAGTGTCCTTAAACTTGAGCATGCATCAGAATCACCTGGAGGGCTTACAAGAAACTTGGTTGCCGGGCTCCACCCCGAGAGATTCTGATTCAGTAGGACTGGCACAGGGCCTGGGGATTTGCATTGCATTTCTAACAAAGCCCCCAGGTGATGCTGATGCTGCTGGTGCAGGGACCCCACCTTGAAAACCACCACCCTGCAGAATGGGGCTCAAACCACCACTTTAGGGCCCTTAACGATCTGACCCCAACTGCTCTTCCAGCCCTGTCCCTGACTCCCCATCTCCCAGTCCCCAAAGCACCCTATTCTCCAGCCACACCAGGCTGGACAGTTCCCCCAGCACCCCCACACATGCTCACCCCTCCAAGCCTCTGCTGACGCCAGTCCCTCACCTTGCAAAGCTCAGTCTTCTCCATGACTTGCTCTCCACCTTCTCCCGAGGATGAAATATTCTTCCCACGGAGTCCCCCAGCACTTTGCTTTTATCCGTTCTAGCATTTGCTTTCATTCTGCCTGGAATTATAGGCACATGCTGCTTGCATGTTACTTGTTGGCTCTCCCCAAGATGAGAGTTCCATGAGGCGGGGACCAGATAATAGTACTCAGCCCTGTAACCATCCCCTTTGACCTGGCTCCGTGCTATGCACATAAAAGTTGCTCAGAAAATAATCGGTAACATGAGAGCATTTGGATGGAAAAGAGCCTTTCCCCAAGCATAGTGCTTACGAAGCACAGTAAATGTTTCCTAAGCACTTGCTGGACCTCGTCTACTTGCACTGTCTCACTGAGTCCCACCATGTGGTGTTAGGATAGATTCTATCGTCCTCCTTCTAGATGAGGAAACTGAGGCACAGGGAATTTAAGAAACGTCCTGCAACTAGAAAGTGGTGGAGGCAGGATTTGAACCAAAGCCCATGCATTTAACCAGGCATTCACCTGCCTCTCAAGTACAAACTCCAGACCCGTCAGGTCAGAGACAAAGAAATATTAGCGAGAAAGGTGATCCATTCCTGAATGACTAGGAGGTGAGTGACATTAATCAGGGTCCTTAAGTGGCAGAGAAATGAACTACCTATTAAAACCTGTCTTTAATAAGAAAAATAAAGTTAGGAAATGGGTGCAATTAGTAAGTCATAATAAAAAACAGGTAAAGGGTCACTTAGAAAAATTAAATGCTAGGGAGATACATAAATCAAGGGGTCCTGTGGCATGCAAACCAAAAGGTCTGGCCAGAATTAGCTAATGAACTTGAGGGACCCTTGACGTCTACTTTCAGAAGTGAGGGTGAACCACGGGGGGCGGCACAGAGAAGAAACAGAGAAGAAAAACGTGGGACTGTACTTGAAAAACAGGAAGAAAGCCGATTCCAGCAATTTCCCCCCAGGGAAGCCATAAGTTCCGTTTGTAGGCAAGCCATAGAACAAATTTTATGATTAAAAATTTACGATAAATCTTATGAGTAGAAAATCCAGTAAGCGGCTGGAGGGCAACAGAGGCCTGAGCCATAAACTGAACTGGCAGGTTTACGCAGAAGTCATGCCGGGAAACCATAACGCTGTTTTATTCTAACTAATTTGTAATATTAGTGGGAAGAGGGTCCACTGAAGATTTAGTGCTTTTTGATTTTTAGAAAAGCCTTTGATTCAGTGTCTCATGAAATCTGACTGGCAAAATTAATTTAAATTGGCATGGACAGGGACCGTCTCAGGGATGGGGTTCGGCTGAAAGGCTATAAACAAAGGTGTGATGAATGGGAGTCACAAACTGAAGGGGCGAAGGGGCGGGCCCAGCCACTGTTGCCAGCATGAGTGGAGCAGAAGCAGGTACCCCATCACGCTGATGGTCTCCCTGAAGATGAGGTTAATGACTGATCAATTAAATCTGCATGTATAATTTAACCAGGGTGACACAAACGGGGCATTGGCAGCCGGGGGGGTGGGGGGTGGGGGGATACTGAGAGACATGAGAAGGACAGAATTATTCCCAGGAAACAAGTGTGTGCCATGTAGCAGGTACCTGAGACCTGAAGACCCAAGGCCCACCTTGCAGGAGAAATCTGCATCCAGGTAAGTTTCTAGCAAGATCCCCAAGGGGTGAGGACACACACAAGTGGTCAAAGCTGGAAGGGGGTGCAAGTCACAGAAAATCTGCCTTGAGCAACAAAGAAATTTATCTCGCATGTAGGAATTAGAGACATGGTGTCAGCTTCAGGCACAGGATGATCAAGGCTCTGACTTAGTTTCTTTGCCATTTTCTGACTCTGCCCTCATGTTAGTGTTATCCTCAGGCTGGCTTTGTTCAAGACTCTGCGAGGTGAGTGGTGCTTCCCAAAAAGATACGTTCATGCCCTGGTACCTGTGAATATAATCTTATTTGGGAAAGAGGGTCTTTTCAGATGTAATTAAGCTAAGGATCTTGAGATGAGATCATCCTGGATTGGCTGGGTAGGCCCTAAATCCAATGACAACCGTCTTTATGACAGAAAAGAAGGCATAGGTGTGGAGGAGGAGACCACGCAAAGACAGAGGCAGAGCTTGGAGTCATGCGGCCACAATTTGAGGAGCGCCTGGAGCCACCAGAAGGAGGGAGGGGTCCTCTCCTCGAGCCTTTGGAGAGAGGGTAACCCTGCCAGTACCTTGATTTCAGACTTCGGGCCTCCGAACTGTAAGAGAATACATTTCTGTTCTTTTAGCCCACCGGTTTGTGGTAATTTGCTACAGAAGTTTCAGGAAATGAATACAAGGCGTGCTAGGAAGCTGTGTGCTTTCTCGGGCTCGGGCAGACTAGGGCTGTGCGGCTCTCTGGTAAGAGTGAAGAATTTACTTTCCCATAAGCACCCGGCAAGCCTCTCGTCACCTCTCATTGGCTAACCTTAGCCCCGTGTTGCCCCTGAATCCATCACGGATGAGGGGGTGGAGATGCTACCGTGGGGCTTCCACTCACCTCCTGGGTGAAATGGGGTGGCAGCCTGTGGCTACCTTCTAGGAAGCCGAGCCTCACAGCCTGCATCTCCTGTGAGAGTGAGGTGGGGCAGGAGACCACCAGCCTCTGTGGCAAACACGCAACGTGAGTGAGAAAGGATCCCTTCCTCTGTACCTGGGTACCGCTGAGCCCCAGGGGCTGGTTGTTACTGAGGCCTCCCTGACTGATGCAGAGGGGGAGATCACTGCGTTACCTGGAAGGATTGGCAGAATTTGGACAGGAAGATGAGAGAGACGGTCCAGGCAGGCAGAGCTGCATGAGCGAGAGACGTGGAGACAGGCTGTTCTGGAAAAGGCGTGGCAGGGAATGAGGGAACCATTCCCTGGAATGGAAAGGAAGGACAGGGCCCGGCCAGCCAGCAAGAAACAAGGACTCTCCAGTACAGTTTGCTTGTGAAGCAGAGGGAATACAGGTGACAAGATAAATCTAGAAGGCGGTTGCCAAAGTCCACGTAAGAATGAACAGGACCTGAGCCAAGGGGGGCAGTGAAAATAATGATAGTGATAGTGATAGCTACCATGTATTAAAGCCTCGTGATGTGCCAGGGACTGGGCATGCTTCTGTGGCCGGAGAGAGAGCCTTCTGGCAGGTGTTCACAGTAGGAAGTCACTGACGTGCTTGGAGACTGTGAGTGCAGGGGGAAATGGGCAGGCTGTTGACAGGCTTCTGCTGTGGACAGTCCCCAAGGGACAATGTGAGGCTGTTACCGCCACAGAGGACGGGAATGCAGGGCAGGCAGAGAGAGCCGGCATCTTCTGTAGCCAAGCTCCTGACGGAATGCACCCTGGGCAAGACAGGGAAGATGACTTCAGACGCCACCCCCCCCCCCAAATTCATGCATGTTTCTGGACAGAACATGTCTTAAGTTTCACTGGACTCCCAGACAAGATTGGATCTTAATTCTGGAAATATTAAGAACCATTTCTCTAAGGCATCGCCAGAGAAAACTGAAGGATTCACCCTAATGAAGATCGATGATAGATCCGAACACCAATCGCTAATCACTAATGGTAGAATTTCAGGCTCCACGAGAGTTGTTCCCAGGGTAGAGATCCTTGGGAAGAGGCACCTTACCTGGCTTTGGCGCCCCACAGAGAGTCAGTCATCCTCGATGACTAATCACATATAAGAGTCATTACCAACTTTGGATTTTTTTTTAAATTTTTTTTTTGTAATGTTTATTTTTGAGACAGAGAGAGACAGACCATGAACGGGGGAGGGGCAGAGAGAGAGGGAGACACAGAATCTGAAACAGGCTCCAGGCTCTGAGCTGTCAGCACAGAGCCCGACGCGGGGCTCGAACTCATGGACCGCGAGATCATGACCTGAGCTGAAGTCGGACGCTTAACCGACTGAGCCACCCAGGCGCCCCTGGATCTTTTAATCAACAATCTGTAAGGCAGGATGGATGAATAAGTATCGTCTCACTTTAAAGAAGAGAAAACTGAGGCTCACAGTGGTCACACAGCAGAGCCAGACTCTAACCCCACTTACCTGACTGCAGCAAGATTCCCCTGTTGCTATCCCACGTGTGACAAAAGAAACTGGCAAAAAAAGTGCCTGGCGATGGGACTTGATCCCTCCAACTCAGGGCACATTCCTTCAAGACTTTTCCCGTGGCCTAAGCCTTCCCCTAAATCCAGACCCCACCCAGGGCTGCCGTCAGAACGGTAAGAGGCAGGGTAGGAGGAAAGCTTGGGGCCCCCAGGAGCCCCTATTACTAACAGAACACTGTTAGTAATAATGGCCACCCAGTCATGAGGAAAACAGGAGAACATATGTCTCACAGAGTCTCTAAAACCATCCAGTTATTGATATTGCAGTCACCTGGTCGAGCATTTTTGCCTCTCTGTGTCCACTTCTATACACACAAGGCAAAGTTCCCACATGTCCCAGAAGACGGGATCTTTCTGGGTAACAGGTGCACCTCCGGGCACTCATGCTGGCATGCTGTGCCTACCCTAGATCAAACCACCCAGTTAGCTCAACTCAGTTCTCCAACCACCCAGTTAGCTCAACTCAGTTCTCCAACCACCCAGTTAGCTCACCTCAGTTCTCCAATGTCAACGTTCAGAGGACAGCCGCATCTGAGGCCAGGCTCTCTGAGGATGAGTCCTGGCTCTGGGCTCCCAAGTTTTATGATCTTGGGCAAGATTCTTAGCCTCCCTCGCGCCTTTGTTTCCTCATCTGTAAAAGGCAGACGGTAACGGTACCTAGCTCTCGGATTGTTTTGAGAATTCAGTGAATATGAATAAAGTGCTTAAAACTGGCACACAGGAAGTATTCCATAAATGTTAGCTATCTGATTAACAAACACTCTAGAGGAGAGGCCACTTAAGACTCGTCTTGTCTTTATTCCTGTGCCATCAACACTTGGTGAGCGGACTCACCATGTCACCACAGTTCTCCTACCCAGCTGTGGGTGAGAGATGCCAGGCTGGGGAATGAGTGTCCTGCATAGAGAAGTTTTAGACTTACATGTCACTCCGCAAAGGGGGGAGGGTGGGCAGACTCCTTTAGTTCAGCTGGGCTCCTGGGACAGAAGACAACAGCCAGCAACCCCTGCCCCCCACCTCCAAGAATTCCTCAAGAGGAAACTGCCCTGAGCTGACGACAGGACGTAGGTTAGTGATCTGTCGGGTGTGCTTTGAAGCATCCTTCCCTGAGAGTCTTGAAGATGAGCATGGAGGTCGCCTACCCCCACTGGGGACAGCCAGTTATATTGGGGGGTCATCATCCTTCCTACCTCTACCCATCCTCCCGAATCTTGCCTGGCCTGTTTTCTTTCAGGGCAGAAGAATCTCACTATTTTACTTGGTCTTTACAATAGCCCTCATGAGGTGGGTACTGTCTTTTCCCCATTCCAGAGTTACAGGAACGGAAACACAGAGAAGTTAAATAACTTGCTCAAGGTCACACAGCTATTAAGTAGAAAAGTCGGGCTGCAAACCCTGGTCTGTACATCCAGTGCCAGAACCCACAGCTAACCAGTAGCCAAAGAAAAGAGTGTCTGCAATGCCCTTGGGGGGCTTCAGTGGTCTGCTCA
Organism: Panthera uncia; assembly: GCF_023721935.1. NCBI lineage: Eukaryota > Metazoa > Chordata > Mammalia > Carnivora > Felidae > Panthera > Panthera uncia. The sequence continues at coordinate 25,162,188 of NW_026057582.1, forward strand.
TGAGCAATCAGGACATGAGCTTCCTCATTCAGATCCCGAACTCAGCTGCTCTGATTCTGCCTTGTGTGATTGCTATCACGTAGGAAGCCCCAGGAGAGCGGGAGCTCCAAGCTTCCTGAGTTTTGTTAATGGGAGAAGAGATCACAGGAGTTCCCAAAAAGGTTCCCAGTGAGATGACCCAGAGATGGTGGTGATGCCATGGAGGAGAGAATCAAATGCAGAAAGAGGAAGCCAGATCCAAGAGCAAACTTCCCACAAATTGTGTTTGCCAAAGACTGGCTAAGACTGGCTCTGCGGGGCCCCTTCCTTCCCAGCCTCCCCAGCCTCCCCACCCCCAGCGCCTGACCAGGATGCAGCATCACAATGGGCTGTTTTTAATCCTTGCTAGATCTCTTTTATTTTTTTCCCCCTTTGCTGGGCTTCCTGGGCTGTAATTTTTCCCTCTGTGTCATCCATCACAGACACAACGTCGCTTGTGCAAATTAAAATGCACCTCAGAATAATAAAAAAGGGGCCTTCTTCCCCCTCCTTTTCCTTCCCAGCAGCAACTTCTCAACACAAAACATTTGTCTCTGGGCAAGAGCAGGAGCATTAACCCTGCATGTGCCATCACCAGGCCCATACGGTCCTTGCAGCCACGTGCAGTCAGTGATCAGGGCCAGGTTGCAGCGGGAGAAAGGCAGAGGCATGACCCCACCGTGTGCTGACTGTATGCTGGGCGTTGTTCATACATGGCCTCTTCTGTCCTCTCTATACCCTGCCCGGTGGGGGTGGGGGTGGGGAGGCAGGAACTACTATTGTCTTCGTTTTACGAATGTAGAAACTAAGGGTGGTCAAGTGACTTTCCCATCTAGTTGGTCCCTGAGCTGGGATTTGAACACTGTCTCACTCCAAAGTCCATACCCTACTCTTGCTACTCAGAGTGTGGTCCACAGACCAGACGCATCATGGGTGTCACCCGGGAGCTTGTTGGACCTATAGAATCTTGAGCTCCAGCTCAGACCTACTGAATTAAGCCCACATTTTTAACAAGACACCCAGGTGATTCTTGTGTACAGTAAAGTTTAAGAAGTGATGCTCTAAACCACCAAGCTATAGCTACTCTCTTCTGCTCTCCATTCCTACCGCCTTGATGTCCTCACCTTGATGTGCTAAAAAAGGGCCTTTTCTAGGGATGCGTTGGGAACTCCAGTGGACTCCTCTCCTCCTCCACGAAGCTGGGCTCCAGGAGCATCTGACCAAGTGTAGCACAACAAGCATTAACAGGTAAAATAAGTATAATTGCACTATTTACCTACCTGCCTGCTTTCTCTCTCCAGGGTGAACTTCCCAGGGCTGGATTTGTGCCTTATTTTGTTTTGTGTCTACACTTCCAGTACAGTGTAACCAAAAGGCTGACAGCCGTGATGTGCCTATATCTTTTTTTTTTAAGTTTATTTATTTTGAGAGAGAGAGAAAAAGCACGAGTGGGGAAGGGCAGAGAGAGAGAGAGAGAGGGAGAGAGAGAGAATCCCAAGCAGGCTCCGTGCTGGCAGCACAGAGCCCAATGTGGGGCTTGAACTCACAAACCATGAGATCATGACCTGAGCCAAAGTTGGATGCTTAACCCACTGAGTCACCCAGGCTCCCCACAACATGCCTATATCTCAATGCTCCCAAACACACACACACACACACACACACTCACACAACCATATACATTCTCACTTTTTTCCTAGTTTGCTTCTGGGAAGATTGACTAGACATACATTCCCCTAGCACTTCCACTAAGAATAACTAGAAACTCTGGACATTATACACAAAACAAAAAAGATTCTGAAATGTGGAAGAAGTCACCAGGGAGGGATGTTTAGACCCTAAGAATGACATAGTGGTGAGTTCAGTGAGTTTTCTTTTTGCTTCATATGCCCCACACTTGAAGCTGATGCAGCTGGCAACCTGGAAACACCAATGGGCACAGATTTCAAAAAGCCCAAAGAAAAGACTGCTCTTTCCAGCTGAAGGATCAGGAAAGAGGAGCCTTGCAAGACAGAAAGCTTTTAGACTATAACTGCTCTAATCTAGCCAAATGCTACAGGAAAAAACTGAGGCTGCACACCCCCAGCAGTGAAGACCCAGTGGGGAGCCTAGGTTTCCATCCTTGCCAGATTATGACAAGGCACCTTAACCCCTCCACGAGGGTGGTGTCAGAGAAGGCCACATAGGGATCGGGGACTTCCATCCCCACCGGTCAGTAATGAGACCCCTCATCCATAGTGTCAGTGGAGTCAAACCTGAAGAGCAGGAGTGAGGTACTCCTACCCTCCTGGCCAGGGAGGGATCACTGGAGGCTTGTGGGATGCCAAGCTCCCATCCCCACTCAGTTTTAAGGGAGAGCACCATCTCTCACGCACATCTGGCAGTATAAGGCAGCATCTCCTTTCCCCCTGCCAGAGTAGAGTCAGAAAAAAGTAGCTAAAAGAGATAAATAAGATCCAGAGTCTTATAATACCAACAATGTCCAGGTTTCAATAAAAAATTATCATACCGGGGCGCCTGGGTGGCGCAGTCGGTTAAGCGTCCGACTTCAGCCAGGTCACGATCTCGCGGTCTGTGAGTTCGAGCCCCGCATCAGGCTCTGGGCTGATGGCTCGGAGCCTGGAGCCTGTTTCCGATTCTGTGTCTCCCTCTCTCTCTCTGCCCCTCCCCCGTTCATGCTCTGTCTCTCTCTGTCCCAAAAATAAATAAAAAACGTTGAAAAAAAAAATTAAAAAAAAAATTATCATACCAAGATCCAGGAAGATCTCAAACTGAAAAGAACAAAACAAAACAATCAATAGATGCCAACACCAAAATGACAGAGATGTTAGAATTAGCTGACAAAGATTTTAAAGGAGCCATCATAAAAAAAAAAAAAAAACACACCTCAACAAGCAACAAACTTTCTTGAAATAAATGGGGGGGGGCGGGGGGAAGAAAGAAAGAAATGAAGGAGAAGGTCTCGGCTAAAAAAAAAATATAAAGTCTCAATAAAGTCTTAGTAAAAATAGCAAGGAAAACAAAGTAGAAATTTTAGAACCCAAAGGTACAATAACAGCAGCAACAACAAACCACTCAACAGAAGGGAGGGGACAGACAAAAGAACCAATAAACTTGAGGATAAAACAATGAAAATCACCCAGTCTGAACAATTGTCCTAAAAAAAAAAATGAACAGCCTCAAGGACTTTGGGGACTATAACAAAAGAGTTGACATTTGTGTCGTCAGAGTTCTAGAAGGAGAGATGAAGGGGAGTGGGGCTGAGAAAGTACTCGGAGACATAAGGAGTGAAAGCTCCCCAAATTTGGCAAAAGACATAAACCTACAGATTCAAAAGTTGACCAAACCACAAACAGGATGAACCCAAAGAAATTCATATCAATACAACACAGTCAACTTCTGAAAACTAAAGACAAAGAAAAAATCTTGCAACCAAGGATAGAGAAATAGCACCTTAATAGGGGAAAAACAGCTTAAATGACAGCAGATTTCTCATCAGAAACCCTGGGGCCAAAGGAGGTGATACAACAGTTTTCAAGTGCTCAAGGAAAAGAACCATTGATATAGAATCCTAGTTCCAGCAAAAATAAAAGGGGAAGTCAAGACACTTGAAGATGAAGGAATGCTGAGATATCTTTTTGCCATTAGACCTATCCTGCAAGAATGGCTAAGAAAAGTTCTCTAAATGGAAAAGAATAAAAGAAGGAATTCTGGAACATCAGGAAGAAAGAACATAGTATGCAGAATTGTGGGTCAATAGCACGGACTTTGCTTCTCCTCTTGGGTTTTCTAAATTATGTTTGATATTTGAAACAAAATTTATAACATGCTCTGATGTGGCTCATTTAAGACAATTATAAATTATATAATAAATAAAGGAGGGTAAAGGAACAGAAAGGGAGATAAAGTTTTTACACTTTGTTTGAACTGATAAAATGATGACACCAGTAAACTGTGATAAGTTATGTATATATAACTAGAGCAACCACTAACAAAGCTATAAGAGATACACTTAAAAAAATTATAGAGAAATAAAAATGCAAAATTTGTTCAAGTAACCCACAGGAGGGCAGGAAAAGGAGAACAGAGAAACAAAACCCAGAGAGAGCAAAGAAAACAAAAACTTAAGCCCTCACACATCAATAATAACATTAAATGGTCCACAGCACCATTTAAAAGACCGAGTAGATTTTTTAAAATGACCCAACTATCTTATTTCAGGTTACTATAACAAAATGCCATAAACCTGGCAGCTTAGACAATAGAAATGTATTCCTCACAGTTCTGGAGGTAGGAAGTCCAGATCAGGTGCCAACATGGTCCTGTTCTAGTGAAGCCCCTCTTCTGAGTTGTGGACAGCTGACTGTTTATACTTCCACATGGTGGAAACAGAGTCAGCTCACTCTCTGGCTTCTTCCTCTAAGGATACTAATCAAATTCATGAGGGCTCCACCCTCATGACCTAATTACCTCCTAAAGGCCCCACCTCCAAATACCATCACATTGGGATTAGGATTTCAACATATGAATTTGGGAGGGGACACATACATTCAGTCCCTATCGACAACTATGTGCTATCTACAAGAAATTGGCCTTCTATGTAACAGTATAGGGAGGTTGAAAATAAAAGGGTGGAAAAGATGTGCCTTACAAATATTAATCTGAAGAAAACAGAAGTATCTATATTAATATCAGATAAATTAGATTTGAAAGCAAAGAAAATTACCAGACAAAAGTGGCACATTACAAAATGACAATGTTAATCTACTAAGACATGGCAATCCTAAATGTGTAAGGACCAAACAACAGGGCTACAAAATGCATAAAGCAAAATCAGACAAAAATGAGCAGAGAACAGGAAAATTCATAATCTGCTTGGAGACCAACACCCCTCTCTCAACAATTGATAGAACAAGTAAACAGAAACCCAAGCAAACAGAATCTAACCAACATTTATAGAACACTCCACAAAGCAGAATACACATTCTTCTCAAGTGCCCATGGAACATATACCAAGAGAGATCATCCTGGACCATAAAATGAATCTTAACAAATTGAGAAGAGTTGGGATCATTCAGAAGGTACCTGATGAAAATGGAATCAAGCTAGAAATAAAAACAAACATAACGACAAAAAATCTCCAACAATTTGGAAACTAAACAATATACTTCTACATGATCTATGGGTCAAAAAAGAAAATTTCAAGGGAATGTAAAAAATATATGGAACTGGGCACCTGGGTGGCTGACTTCGGCTCAAGTCATGAGCTCATGGTTCCTCATTTAAGCCCCACATCTGGCACACTGCTGTCAGCACAGAGTCTGCTTCGGATCCTCTGTCTCCCTCTCTCTCTACCCTTCCCCCGCTCACACTGTCTCAAAAATAAATAAACATTAAAATATATATATGGAACTGAATTAAAATGAAAAAAAATAGTATATTAAAATTTGTGGTTTTGTAGCTAAAGCCATGCCAAGAGGGAAATGTGTAGCATTAATGGTTACATTAGAAAAGAGGAAAGTCTTAAACCCATCATCTAAGTTCCTACCTCAAGATCTTAGAAAAATAAGATCAAAATTAATTCAAAGCAAGCATAAAGAAGGAAATCAGAAAGATAAGAACAGAAATTAGTGAAATTGAAAACAGACAAAAATTTTTTTAATCATTGGAAACAAGCTAATTCTTTGAAAATATCAATAAAATTGACAAATATCTAGCAAGACTGACAAGGAAAAAGAGAGAGAAAATGCAAAGTACCAATACAGGAATGAAATAAGAAATATCACTGTGGATGCTGCAGATGTCAACAGCATAATGAGAATACAACAAACAACTCTACACACATAAATTTGACAACTTAGATGAGATGAACCCATTCTTTTAAAAAACACAAACCACCACAAATCACCCAATATGAAATCATTTGAAAAGCTCTAGACCGTTTTCTTTTTTTTTTTTTTTTTGAGGTATAATTAATATGCGGTGTTATATTAGTTTCAGATGTACAATATAATGATGCAACAATTTTATACATTTATTCAGTGTACTCTTAATTCCTTTTATTTCACCCATCCCTCCACCCACCTCCCCTCTGGCAACTACCTGTTTGTTCTCTGTATTTTTTTTTAAGTTTTATTTATTTTGAGAGAGAGAGAGAGAGAGAGAGAGAGACTGTGAGCAGGGGAGGAGAATAAAGAGAGGGAGGGAGAGAGAGAATCCTAAGCAGGCTCCAAGCTGTCAGTGCAGAGCTGATGTAGGGCTCAATCCCAGGAACCATGAGATAGTGACCTGAGCCTAATTCAAGAGTCAGGTGCTTAACCCACCGAGTTATTTGTATTTAAGTGTTTGTTGTTTTGTCTTCTTTCCCTTTGTTTCATTTCTTAAATTCCTTATATGAGTGAGATGATATGGTATTTGTCTTTTCTTTCTGACTTATTTTACTTAGCATAATACCCTCTAGGTCCATACATGTTGCTGCAAATGGCAAAATTAAAAATAGAATTGACATATTATCTAGTAATTCCATTACTGGGTCTTTACCCAAAAAAAACAAAAACACTAATTCAAAAAGATATATACACCCATATGTTTATTGCAGCATTATTTACAATAGCCAAGATATGAATAGTCCTATAACTTTTGAGGAAATTGACATTGTAATTTAAAAACTCCAAAAATAGGGGCATCTGGATGGCTCAGTCGGTTAAGCGTCCAACTCTTGATTTTGGCTCAGGTCATTATCTCAGTTTCGTAAGTCTGAGCCCCACATGGGCTCTGCACTGATAGCAGGGAGTCTGCTGGAGATTCTCCCTCTTTCTCTGCCCTTCTCTGCTCACACTCTTTCTGTCTCTCTCAAAATAAATAAATAAATAAACTTTAAAAAATAAATAAATAAAAACTCCCAAAATAGAACTCTCCAGGCCCAGATAGCTTAACTAGAGAATTCTACCAAATGTTTAAAGAAGAATTAACATTATAAACTGTAATGTTTATAGAAGAATTCTATAGTAATCAAAACTGTGGAAATGGCAGAACGATAGAGACATAGGTCAACATAAAAGAATTAAAAAAAAAACATAAATAGAACTCCCACAAACACACCCAACCTTAATTCCCTTTTGTTATGTAATCTAACATATTCTAGGTGCCAGGGTTTAGGACATAGACACCTTTGGGAAGAATTATTCTGCCTGCACAAATATATTTAAAGAAGTCAAAGTTTTAAAATAAGACCAAGGAGGAAGTGAAGGCCATCTGGATGTGACATCTATTACCCCGTTGATCACCAGCGTTGATTCAGCTGATCAGGCTGGCTTAAGGAGGTGTCCCCTTCCTTCCTCACCACTCTATGTGCATCCTCCATCGAAGAGGATGACCTTCCCTGACAGAGGACCATTCTTGGGTCAAGGGTATATGAGTAGCTGTGCTCTCCTGCTAGAACCAAACAAGCTCTCAGGGTCCATTGGTAGGAGAATGTAGGGTAGTCAAACTTCCAAGGCTCTGGACACATCCAAATGAGGTGCTGCATGTGGCAGTCTACCTTTCTTTAAAAAAATAATAATAATAAAATAAGACCAAGGAATATGAGAGCATAAAGAACAATTAAGTGGATGAAGAGAAAACAAATGGAAGTTGTAAAAATAGAAAGCATTATAATTAAAGTCTCAACGGAAGGATTAAACAAAAGGTTAGATGCAACTGAGGAGAAAAATATTAATAGGAAAGACAGAGTCAAATATTTCCAGAGTCAAATTTAGCTCAAACAGACAAAGACAGAAAATATGAAAGAGATGTTACAGAAGCACAGAGAGCAGAGTGAGAGGGTCTGAAATAAACCTGACTTGGAGTCAAAAAGGAGAGAAGGGGGAAGGGGAAGAGGCAATGTTTGAAGAGATCATGCCTGAAGATTTCCCAGAGTTGTTACAAGGCATCAAGCCTACATCCTGGAGGCCCAATAAACTCTAAGTATGATAAATTTTAAAAAATTCATATATGGGAATACAAGCTGGTGCAGCCACTCTGGAAAACAGTATGGAGGTTCCTCAAAACACTAAAAATAGAACTACCCTACAACCCAGCAATTGTACTACGAGGCATTTATCCAAGGGATACCAGTGGACACATGCACCCCCATGTTTATAGCAGCACTATCAACAATAGCCAAAGTATGGAAAGAGCCCAAATGTCCATCGATGGATGAATGGATAAAGAAGATGTGGTAAATACATACAATGGAATATTACTCAGCGATCAAAAAGAATGAAATCTTGCCATTTGCAACTACATGGATGCAACTGGAGGGTATTATGCTAAGTGAAATTAGTGAGAGAAAGACAAAAATCATATGACTTCACTCATATGAGGACTTTAAGAGACAAAACAGATGAACATAAGGGAAGGAAAACAAAAATAATATAAAAACAGGAAGGGGGGACAAAACAGAAGAGACTCATAAATATGGAGAACAAACTGAGGGTTACTGGAGGGGTTGTGGGAGGGGGGATGGGCTAAATGGGTGAGGGCACTAAGGAATCTACTCCGAAAATTATTGTTGCACTATATGCTAACTAATTTGGATGTAAATTTAAAAAAATAAAAAATAAAACAAGTTAAAAAAATTCATATGTAAGAGATGAATCACTGGGTTCTACTCCTAAATCCAAGACTACACTGTGTGTTAACTAACTTGATTTTCAATAAAAAAAAAGTTCATACCAAATGCATCACAATAAGATTGCAAAACATCAGCAAAAAAGATTTTTAAAAAGAGTCAGCAAGAAGGCATCACTTACAGAGGAACAGCAACTGTGATGGTTCACTTACCAGTAGCAATAATGGAAGCTAGAACACAGTGATGTTTTATCTTCAATATGTCAACCTAAAATCTATACGCAGTGAAACTATCTTTTCAGAGCTCAAGTTAAGTAATTCATTTTCACATGATTAAAGACTGAGTTTACTTCCAGTAAATATCTTATTAAGTGCCTTCTATAGGCTAGGCATGCTATCTGAACCATCACAGTCTTATGAGGAAGGATCATAATTCCCATTTTATACATGGGAAAATGGAGGCTCAATGGCACTAAGAGACTTGCCTGGATCTCTCTGATTCCAGAGTCCATGCCCTTTACCCTATATCAAGGAGGTGTATCTTAGATTGACAGTGGAACTTCCAGGATCCTTCTGTTCCAAGGCTGAATTCAGGATGGACATTTTGAAGTCAAGAGGCTCTCTATTTGAAGAGAGGGAGATTCAAACTTTTAGATCTCAAGAGTTTACCACTTCCATCCAGAAAATTTGGATAAGTCTGTGTAAACAAGTGATTAGGGCTTGGGGAGGAGCTTTCTACACATGGTGATGTTCTGTGCAATGCCATGGGGGCAGGGTATGGGGAAGACCAGCCCAGTCCATTCTTCTGCCTTTTCTCTTCTGCTTTGCCCTCCTACACCCACCTTGACCTTGTAGGTCCCATGCTCTCTAGCTTGGACAGTCCTTCCATGGTAGTCGTCATTATTTAGCCTGCGTTGTTGTCATGAAAACTAAGTGAACAAACATCCAGGAGAGCATCCTCCAATGTGTACATCCCATCACGGTTACTCTTCTCCTGTCTGTTTGATGCCCATCTCCATTGGCAAATTTGATGACATGTTCCATAACTGGCACTAAGAATCCAGTGACAAAAATGCCAGAATGGGATGACCATCATGGTCTTACCAAGCCAAACATCTTCCCAGTCCCTAATGGAAGAAATAGTCAAAGAAAACACCATAAAGAAGAAAACATGTAGCTTTTCTGTGGGAAGACAGAAAAAAAAAGTAGGGGGAGAGATGGGAAGAGAAATGGAAATATTCATTATTCTTAATCATTACATGGTGCATTAGAATAATATGAGTATTCGTTGGCATTCTAATTAGGCTTAATGAAGAATAATGGGTGGGAGAAAAAACCTGGAACATATATAGTTTTACGCGGTATATGTACCACTCTCCTCAGCCCCCAGCAGGGAAGCACAAGGACCCCATATCAGGGCCCCAGGGCTCAGAGACTAGAGCAGGAAGCAACCTGGGCCAGCAGGTATCCAACCATAACTTATAAGGGGTGTGGTTGACAGGATTGGTATCCAGGGAGCCACGTTTACTCAGTATGTCAAAGAATAAACAGTCTTTGGCAGGTGACTAGCAGAGGGACATTTTGTGAGCTGTTAGTAGTATGGACTCTTGCTATAGAAGGCAACAGACAGGAGGCACAGGTGTGATATTGTGTGAGTTGTGACCCTTTCCCCCCATGAGATGTGTATACCTACCTATAAAGGGTATCTCAGGATACATATGAGCTAGGAATGGGGCAAGGGTCGTATTCAATAGGTAAATGCCCTAGGAGTTTTAAGGATCCCCAAATAACTGGCTACATAGAAGACAGAGGGGAAAACTACTCAGCCCTCCCTTTGCTATCTGAGGTAGTGCTGGTCTGCTTTCATGATGATGAACTCACCATGGACTTCACAGTTTTTGAGGCCATGTCTGAGAGCTGTTCAGCTGGATTCCTGGTTACTAGTATGATGGTCTTCCTTCCTTCTCTCTGTCTTCCCTCTCTCCCTCCCTTCGTTCCTTCCTTCGTTCCTTCCTTCCTTCCTTCGTTCCTTCCTTCGTTCCTTCCTCCCCCTCCTTCCTTCCTTCCCCTCCTTCCTTCCTTCCTTCCCTCCCCTCCCCTCCTCCCTCCTTTCCCCTCCTCCCTCCTTTCCCCTCTCCCCTCCACTTCCTTCCTTCCTTTCTGGGTGAAAAGGGGACTGTTCAGACTAAGGGCAACATAGGCCAAGAACCAGGCCAGAATGACGACAGAAGGGTAGAATATAGTTTAGGCGCGGTCTTTTAAGCCCTGAGGGGCTGCATGCGTTCAGATGGCCTAAGTTATGTCAGATGAAAAAATTCAGGAGCTGACTATAACAAAGGCTTATTCTCATTTATCTTACATATTATTCACAGGTCAGCTGGGGGCTCTACTCAGTGTTGTCGTCACTCCAGGACCCCAGTTGATAGAGAAGCTGCCATCTGGATTATTGCAGGTTGTCAAAGCAGAGGGAGAGAGAACTCTGGCAATTAGATGCTTCAGCTTAAAAATGACACGTGGTAATTCTGTTCATAGCTCATTGACCAGAATGATCACATGGTCCTTACCCAACCACAAGGAGGCCAGGAAGTGCAAACCTACTGTGTGCCAAGCAGGTGGGAAGTCAGAAATACGCAAAGAACAGCACTAATGAGTTGAAGAGGCCCGTGGTCCCAAGCCCATTGGTCATACAGTTTCCCAGACCTGTGGCCATCAGCTACTCAGTCATTAAATGTTTGCTGAGGATTCCAGCATTGGGCTGGGGTTCTGGGGCTACAAAGGCGAGTAAGTATGGCCTCTGCCTTCAAAGACCATAAGGACAGATTTGGCAGGTAGACAGGTAAACAAACAACTGGGACCCATTATTGTAAATGCTATGGTAAGTAAAGGCAGGTGCTGTGGGAACATAAGACCTAGACTGAGAAGTCTGGGCTGGCTTCTTGAAGGAGATGACGCTTGAAGATCCTGAGGATTAAGGAGGAGGGAGACAGAAGAAGAAAGGGAAAGGCATTTCAAGCAGCAGGTATGGTATGTGCAAAAGCCCAGAGGCAAGAGGCTTTCGGGAAAAGAATAAAATATGGCTGGCATGTAGGGTATAGAATATAATTGGTAAGAGATGATGTTGGAGAGGCAGGCAGAGGCCAAGTCATGAAAGTACTTTTCTGCCATTCTGGACTGCGGACTTCACTCTGTGTACAGCCAGAAGACATCAGACATGGAGCTGCATTTTGGAGAGCCCTTTGGCTGTTACGTGAAAAAAAAAAAAAATCACTTAGCTGGGACGAGACCAGAGTCAGGGAGAACAGTTAGGAGATGACGGCGGACAGTAGGTCAGGTGAGAGATACTGATGGCCTGACCCAGGCAGTAGCAATGGCGATGTGCGACGGGAGACAGAAATGGGTAGCTTTAAGCTACCTGTCAAGTGGGTAGGATTGGTTGACCAGTGGCACAGGGTAAGCCCGTTGTGAAAGAAGGGCCACAACTCTTTTTGTGCAGGTCTGCTCTGTGTTGTCTGCTTTATTTTCTAGAACAAGGCAGGGGATAAAATTATTATTTAATCTGCCAGGACTTCCTATTCGCTGGCGGTGCCCTAGACATTCTCTGCGCCTGGAGAACCTCACTGCCTCGCGACAGGTCCTCGCAGCCACGCTGCGCAGGGACAGGGCTAGCCTGCAGCAGTTGTGGGGGGCAGGTTCTAGACTTCCTTGCACAGGTGCTGTCCAACTTCATTTATCCCAGATCCACCTTCACAAAGTTCCCCAAACCCACGTCCCACTTATATTGTTATTTCCCTAATGTCTTCGTGGAAGCCAACTCACTCTTTTAGCCCTATGCATCTACTTTAGTTTCTTCCCAAGCAAAATACCTGTAGATCATATATTTGGATACATCAGTGACATATCATCTAACATACACTGAAATAAAACAAAATGGAATTTAAAAGTAAAAATGTTTAAATTTCCAAGTGCCACCAGAAAACATCTTGCAACCATACCTTGAGAAACACTGTCCTATAAGGAAGGGCCTAGATAAGTCCAAAGTGGTGATTTTTTTTTTTCCAGACTTACTCCCTACGTGGCCAGATGACTCCCTTCAGCATTGTTATACTCAAATCATTTCGGCAAAGATGCAGTCCCTGGCCTAGCTTTAGCTCAAGTTCTGTCCAGCTGCCCAAGGCTGCAGACATTCAATAATGCAGGTGCTAAGGGCTTCCTGGGGGCAAGGCCCACTCTGCAAGCCCAAGGAGGGCACCGATGGCTGCTGCTTTGCTGACTCGTTAAATGCTCTTGGACAGTATTCAGTCAAGGGCAGTTGCTGACGTTTTGCGCCCTGCTGATTTACCTGGCCCCATGCTGAGGGTGCATCATTCAGGTCGCAGGGGTACCCACGTTTGGGCGTGGGCCTGGAGGAATTCACTTGGCGTGAAGTGCCAGGAGTCACTGACCTATATGGCATGCTCTTGGCGGGCCTCGAAGTTCTGTTCTCCGAGAGCTTCCCAATTGTGGGACATGTGCCTTTTTCTCTCAGGAGGCAGGCAGTGAAGCTCAGCGAGGTTATGCCCTATTTCTCTATTAAAAGGCTCCTTAGAGGGCGCCTGGGTGGCTCAGTTGGTTGGGCGTCCGACTTCCATTCAGGTCATGATTTCTCAACTCGTGGGTTCGAGTCCTCGCGTGGGGCTCTGGTGCTGATAGTTCAGAGCCTAGAACATGCTTCAGATCCTGTCTCTCTCTCTCTCTCTCTCTCTCTGCTCCTCCCCCGCTCACACTCTGCCTCTTTCCCTCTCAAAAATAAACATAAAAAAAAAAAAGACTCCTTAGGAGTCAAGAGGCAGCTTCACTGACAAGTTGACCTGTGTCCTCTGCAGTCTCTTTCTGATCCTGGATTCAGGATTCTAACAATCTATCATTGCAAGCTCCAGGCACTAATCCTGGAGAAAAGGGGATTTTATTACAGCAACACTGGAGAGTTTGCAGAACTAGGGAGGAGATGGGCAATGCGACTTCAGGTGGGGCACGAACCTGAGCAGATAGGTAGCGGGAACCACAGCAGGTTCCTTAGGGTGCTGCCGTCATGTGACCCTGTCTCAGAGTCTGATTGGCTGAGCTCAGATCCTGGTCCCGCCCCTTGTGGGGGGAGGACAGCATGGTTGAGGGGACCCCGTGGAAAGGGAACAGAGAAGTGGGGTGCTGTTATTATAAAGAGAAAAAAGGAATGCTAAATTGAGAAAATCCAGATGTCCATTTCCAAGTTGCATGAGGTACAACAGAATGAGAAAACTGGAAGGTGACTTAAGGCTCATTTACTCAATCCAACAAGTTGGAAATTAGGAAACCAAGACCCAGAGAGGTTACATAACTTGCTCGGGGTCCCTGGCTCTTTCCGTGGCAAACTGGGCCCCAAATCCAGACTTTCAGTGCAAGGCTTCTACTTCACACTGTGTGGACAAAGACAGAAAATGTGTGGCAGTTAAGTCTCTGAGATCATATCACCCTCAGCAGGTATGTTTCCGTCTGCTCATTCTTAGAGCGCCTTTACTTTAATATTTAGCGCTCTATAAAAGAGGGCAGGACAAATGCCCCACAACGTAAATGGAAGGCAACACCATCTAGTTGACCCCAGGCATGGAAGAGTCCAGTAGGGTCACATGAGACCACTACTGACCTAGGAAGGGGACACTGAGGAGGACAGATGGCTCAGGTTGACTTCCTGCCTTCTCGCTAACCCCAGGATACCCATCTCCCCCAGCTGCGGAAGACACCCCAAGGAAGATGAATTGGGCTGTTGACTGAGCAGAAGGAGACCAGGAGCCTGTGCCTCTTCCAAAAGCAAGGCACTGCCTGGTGCCTGCATCTTGGAATGTGCTGGCTTCATTGCTCTGACAGCATGAAGGATGTTTGGTTTTGTTCCCAGCGCTGTTATCATTTATCATCCTTTTGTAAAAGCTGGCACCCTCCACCTGTCCCCTCTTCCTTCTTACTCTCTCCCAACCCCCACCTCCAATCCAATCTCCCCATTCTGCCCGGACCCCCTGCCACTGAGGGGAGCCCTCTTGCATTTACCCCGGGGAGAACGCTCCCGTATTGGTTCCTAGAAGCCCAAGAGACACCCCCAATTGAATTCAACTCAAACATTTGCTGAGCAATTCCTGTGAGCACTGTAATGGGCCTTCGATGGTGAAAGACAAGTCCCTGACTTCAGGCACCTCGCATTCCAGTAAGGAAATCACGATGAAGTCCCCGGCAGGCACAGGGAGTGAGGGAGGAGAGCCACACGTCTGGGAAGTCTGGGAAAGGCAGCACCAAGAGCCTTTCAAAGAGCAGAGGCAGCTGGGTGGAGGATGTTGGAAGACGGAAGGCAGGGATAGAGACTGAGTGGGGAAGAAAGCAGCAAATGCATTAAATATCTTTGGGAAAAGATGGCTGAGAACCCAAAGAAGAGATCAAGTCCCAGCCAGAAGAGGAACTGTCCTATGTGAGCTGGTTTGAAGGTCGGGGAGGAGGAACCGGTGGAATGAATGCGCAAGGTTGAGGATCCGAGAGAGAGGAAATACCTGATGGTGCAAAGGCCCAAAAGCGGCTGGTGAGGCAGGGCCAAGATAGGCTGGCCACGGAGGGAAACACCCGATTTCAAGAAATAAGAAAACATCTTATTTCAAGGGCAAAGGAAAGGAAGAACTGGTATGTGACCATGGGGGGGGGGGGGGGGGGGGGGGGCAACTTGGTGGTAGAAGGAAGAAAGTAGTGGCTGCATCTTCGTAATGAATCAGGAGGTGATGTCACCTTCTAAGGATGGGCTTGGTTTGAGGCGTTAAGAGTGCTGGAAGCTGGACTATCCGCTGAGGATAAAATAAAAATGTAGATGAAAATATAAAATAGAAATTTTGAGGAATAAAAGAGCTGTTTAACATTAGGGCTGCTGCAGAGATTCATTTTCACCCCCTGGGCCTTTGCATATGCTGTTTCCTCTACTGGGAGCGTGCTGCCAGCCATTCTTTACACGGTTAGCATGGTCTCATCTTTCAGATCTTGGCTTTAAGGTTGCCTCTTCAGAGCGGCCTTCTCCACCCCATTCTTCTCCATCTCGGTTCCTTTATCCCTTTCTAGCGCTCACGCTTGTAATTACTTTATTAGCTGCTGCTGCTTTTTCTTAAACATGTCTCACCCGACTTCTACGTAATCCCCAGGGGAGCAGAGACCACACCTGTCTGGTTCACTACTGTATCCTCAGTGTCTAGCCATGGGCCAGACACATAGCAGGGACTCAACAGATACCTGTTGAGCACAGGAATGAATATCAAAGAACGTGTGTTTGCTAAAGGAGCTAACAGCCAGGCTGAGGGGGGCTCCCCAGGGTGGAAGTCTGCAGGCAGAAGCTAAGGAGATTTGGGAGTGCAAGAAACTTATTGGTGGTGAGAGGTAGGGGGTGATCTGTGAAAGATAAAAGAGACAAAATCCTAGCTTGTGGCCCAGAAGGCAAACCAGGATAGAGCTGGGGGGAGGGGGGGGGGTGGGAACTGGGTAGAAACAAAAGGAAAGCAGAGGTAGGCTCAACTCATGAGTCAGGGATTCGATGTTTGCAGAGAATAGAATGGGTTGTTCAGGATGCGGGCGGGCCACATTTTGCAAATAAAAATACAGGGCACCTGGCGAAGTTCAAATTTCGACAACAAATTATCCCATGTAATATTTGGGACGTGCTTATACTATGAGATCGTTCCTTGTTTATCTGACATTCAGATTTAAGTGGCCATCTTAGATTTTTTTCTGGGACTCCTACCAGGATAAGTTTCTGTCACTGAAGGTGTCCAAGCCAAGTCTGGAACACCACACAGAAGGCTCTGGTCTGGTGGGTGGGCTTGGGTTTAAGAGCCCCCCCCCCCCCCAGCCGGCATTCAATTTCTGCAGTCTCCCTGGGGCGGAATGTTCAGGCAAGGAGCGTCCTCCTGGCTCCCCGAGAGGATTGAATTCTCTGTCCCTGGGCCTGGCAGCTCCTTGTTGAGAGCTCTTTCAGTGGCCTGCATCCCACACCCCACACCCCGCATCCCGCATCCATGAGCAGCTTGGGGAGGGGGGGGGGTGGTTCAGGTGGCCGAGCTCATCCCTACCGCTGGGCTGGGTGCAGATGGGGACCCACTGACCCGACCCCGGGGCTGGGCTCCTGCCCCCACTGCCCCTCACCAAGCCCCTCTCCTGGGTGGCGAGCTGTCACCCGCCCCTGCGCTGCTCCCTCGGCCTGCCATCATCACACACACTTGATTAGGGGATGGGATCGAGTGACTTACAGGGGCTCCTTCTCCCCAGGGTCGGCATTTGCATAGGGTGATGGATGCAGAGATGTCATCTAAACACATCTGCACTTTGCATTTTAAACAAAGCAATTTCCAGAGGAAGCTGGGGGAGCTTTGTCTCCTTCCAGGAACATTTCCTCTGAGCCAAATTCTCTTTCCTTTTGGCCGGCACTTTCCACATCTGTCCCGGCTGGGTCCCTCTCCTACTGGCCTCCTGCTCAT
Organism: Panthera uncia; assembly: GCF_023721935.1. Classification (NCBI taxonomy): domain Eukaryota; kingdom Metazoa; phylum Chordata; class Mammalia; order Carnivora; family Felidae; genus Panthera; species Panthera uncia. Next base: position 25,179,323 of record NW_026057582.1, read on the forward strand.
TCCCGGCATCCCACCCCACCCCACCCCACCCCCACAGTAGTGACCCCAGTGTGGAACAGGGGGTGGGGGTTGCACGTTCCATAGGATGAAGAAGGACGTAGGTCCCTGGCCAGGGCCAAACAGACATCGCCTGGCCCCCTCTTCTGTGCCTGACACCGGCACTCCCCACCCCCACCCCGCCCCGCCAGGCCCACCCTGCAGGAGACCTGGGACTTGGAGAGTAACCTTAGCCAGGACCAACCACCTGTGCAACATGATTTGAAAGACACAAAATACCTGCTCCGCCTCTCCCCACCCCCTCCGCCCCCGTCCACCTCCTCCTCCCAAGATGCAAGCTAAGGGTCGCCCCTAATGTCCTCAGTGTTCTGTCTGGGGACACAGGATTCCTTCTCGAAGCTCTGACCTCTGATACCCTACAGCTGAGACCTTTCCTCTCAAGGAGTCTAAGCCTTCTCCCCCAGAGACCTTTAATGTGGATGATAAAAACGTCACCATAATATTGGTCCACAACGTGAGGCTGAATTTTTTTTTTTTCCCCTCCAAAGACAAGCAGGAAAGAGTAAGGCAGGAAGTCCCTGGAATCTTGTCCCTAGTAACATGGTCTGAGGGCCAGCAGCGTCATGCCAGCTCAGTCACTTACAAGGGGCATGAGCTGGGGTGAAGTCTAACCCCCAGGGCTCCCTGCCATGGCGCGTTTAAGCAGCAGCGCACATGAGAATCCCACCACACACGCCTGCTCGTGTTCCCTCCTTCCCTTCCCGTTCAGCAGCAAGTATTAGCGAGCTGACCTGGATGGACAACAAGCTGTCCTTGGCAGGGGTGAAGGCAGACATCTGGGGCTGGAGATGGCCCTGTGAGGCCGTGGGGTTCGGGTGGGGGGAGGGGAGGGAAGGGAATGGACACGTGTTGAGTACCAACGGACACTGTGTGTCGGGCCCTTTAGATGGCTGGTCTGAGATACGGCATGGCAGTTAAGAGAGGGGACTTTGAGCCTGTACAGGTCTGGATTCGAATCTCAGCTCTATGACTTGGGGCGTGGTGGTTAAGCTTTCTGAAGCTTTAGGCTCCCATAAAATGAAGACCACAGTGTTTATGTCAAACACTTGCAAATGGAACGGGACGATATGTGTTAAGCGTCAGGGATATAGCTAGCATCCCGCTAATGTAACCTTTTAGCCTCTTTTGCAGGGTGTGATCGGCCCCACTGTGCAGATGGGAAGGGAGGTGGCGGGCCCAGGCCCGCACTGTCAGTGAGGGCAGAGCAGGGACTTCTGAGCCGAGGGCAGTCTGACTCCAAAGCTCATGCCTGGCCAAGTAGCCAATCCGCTGAGGACAGAAAGCTTGAACCAGTGCATCTCAGTGGGAGACAGACCTGACGATGTTCCTCCCTTACTTACAACGCTGCCAGAGTTTCCCCTTTGTTCGGAGACAGAGAGCAATGTCCTGAATAAGGCTGACCAAGCCCAGTGCAGTCGGGTCCCTCTGCCTCTCCTCTGCCACCCACCAATCGGACGGTCTTTTCTTCCCGTCTCTTGAGCAAGCCCCTCTGTCTCTTTCTGTCTGGGCCTGGGCCCGGACAGCTTCTTCTCTCCCTGAAACACCCCCCACGGCCTACCCTGGCTCCCTCCGTTTCTTCAGATCTCAGCCTCCACCTGCTTCTGCAGGACGACTGCCGTGGCCAACCCTCCCCCATCAAAAGGCCGCGTCACTTCCCTGTTACCGACTCCCACTCCCATAAGTTGCTGCAAGTCTCCTGTGTAAGCCGCTAGTTCAAAGTTTATCTTCTCCACGAAAGCAGGAGCCCTCACCACGCTCCCCAGATCTCGCCCCCCTGCCAGGTGATGAACGAACAAAGAGAGCCAGCCGAAGTGACCGGATTCCGGAATCCTTCAGGAAAAACGAGGGCAGCACACCCTGGGTCGGGGAAGAGTCGTCTCTCGGCGTCTGCTGAAATAAGACTTCACGGCCACTGCCAGCCTGTGAGCCTGGCGGTGGGTCCCCACAAGGGCACGTCCTGATTCTGTGGAACTGCCATGTGCCTGGCAGAGCCTGAGGGCAGGGGAAGGATGGCTCCCTGGGATTCCGGGAGCTTCTGTTCTTGGAGAGCTAAGTGAATCTGTAACGGAGACAGAAGACAATATCCGAGGTGGCGGGGTTTTCCGTCTTCCTCCGCGGCCCCCACCCCACCCCAGCGCGAGAGAGGAGGTTTCGCCTCTTGGATCCGCTTTTGGCTCCTCTCTAGCTTGTGCAGAAGAGTGGAAGGAAGCTGGAGAGGCTTGGCGGGGCCAGCCTAGGTAGTGAAGAGAAGAACCCAGGAGAGGAGGGCTGAGAAGGGGTGTCTGGGAGGCTGAGCTGGGGAGGCTGGGGCGATTCCGAGGTGCGCAAGAGAGCTTTGCGGGGGCGGCTCTGCATGGGAGAGGAGAGGGGAGAAAGAGGTGTCTGGGGAAGTGTCGCGATGCGTTACTAATGTGACACCCCGCGGATGGCGTGGACAACGCTGAAGGTAAAAATGTGGCTCCATTCTGGTTATTTTGTGGCGTGCTGGACTGTTTCTTTGGCAGTGACCGGGCGCTGGGGCTCTGTCCAGGACTTGCATTTAATGGGGGGCCTTGGGAATGGGCCCGGGTTGGAAGGGCAGTCCATGTGGCCGCGGGGTCCTTCTCAAGTCTTCCTGGGAGCCTGGCCGCCCCCACCCCCCACCCTTCTGCCCTCTACTGGCCTCGCTCCAAGCTTGATCATGTCTGCCTGTGGGAAGAGTGGACGGGAGGGTTTGGCTGTCCCTGTTCTCCACAGGGGGGGTGGGGAGAGACTCTTCAGCATCCAAGTGAGAGGCCCAGTGCCTTCCCTTTGCCTTGTGACAGCCGCCAAAGGGATCTCTGCACAGATGGGCTGGGTGTTTGGCTGACAATGGAGGGAATGTCTGCGGAAGTGAGATCAATTTCCCAGAAAAACTAAGTAGGAGAAAAGGTCTCTAAAGACTCCTCCCCCCTAGAGAGGAAGGCTGGCTTCTGACCACCAGACCCTGGGGTCTAACTGAGCCCTGGGCCCTCCAGCCCAGCCGGGCTAGGAAAGGAAGTAATGAGAAAATGCACAGAAGCAGAATGTGGGGACAGTCGTGGGCATGGGCCATGGGGGACGAGGAGGAGGTGAATGCCGAGTCACCTTTGTTCTTAGCACCCCTAAACGGGGAGCACGCAGGTCTGCCAGAGGGGTCCCCGGGAAGCCACAGGTGCTTCCCCAAACCTCAAGTTTCTCTGTAAAAGGAAACGGATTGTGACCTGACCGCTGAGGGACGGTAGGAGCGGGCGCTCCCCTCTTGGGCTCGCTTGGATCTGAACAGGAGCCACTCATGGAGGGCATGGATGTTTGCCCTGGATGCATGTGCTGGGGTCAGAGGGAGACCAGGCAGGACAGAGATGGCATCTGGGAGCGGGAAGAGCTTAGTAATATGAGTGGAAACGCCCAAATTCTGTTCCGTGGAACCCTGAGTGTTTTTATCTTGATGCCCAGAATGTGTGTAAATCAGGATTTCTCAGCCTCAGACAGTCCTTCGTTGTGAGGGCCGTCCTGTGCCCTGTGGAGCGTCCCTGGCCTCCACCCACTAGATGCCAGGAGCACCCCCAGTGGGACATCTCCAGGCACTGCCAAGTGTGCCCTGGGGGGCACAGTCACCCCATTTGAGAACCGGCGGTCCAAACCAAGAAAGCACCTGTGCACCTTCCAGGCTAGTGCCCCACACTGTTCTTGAGAATCGAGGGCAAGGTTAGAGTCTAGGCTCATTTCTCTCAACTGTCAAATGATAACGTAAAAAGGTGACCGCTGAGCCCCTTCTGCTCCAAAAGCCTGTCTCCAAGCTGAGTTTTACCGCCTCTGAGGCTAGAAAGCAACAGAGGGGGTTGGCTGGGTATGAGAAGGAATTCACGGCTGGTAAAGATCCTCAGGGTGAACATCTATTACCAACGAAGTTCATTCCCCGATCCCTACCTGGCCGACCCTATGGCCTGTCGCCTTCTTGGCATCTCCCCCTGGACATCCAGTAGCATCTCAAACTTAGTGTGGTTGGTTCTCCCACCCGGCCCCCAGACTCTGGCCTTCTGGGGCCTTCTCTGGGTCTTTCCACCTCAGCGGATGACAACCCTTCTCTTCCAGCTGCTCGGGCCAGAATCTTTGAGATTGCTCAGGCGTCTTATTCTTTCACATCCCACTTCCAATGTCAGTGAATCCTAGTGGCCTCCAATTAGGGCCAGGACCCGAGGGCTTAATACCTGTTCTCCTCTGACTCTGGTCCAAACCAGTCACCTCCTCAGTGGTCTCCGAGTTAGTCTTGCACCCTGGCCCTCCTACAGCTTGTCAATACAGCAGGCAAAGGCTCCTGTTGAGACGTGCAATCGTGTGTCCCTTTATTCAAAATCTTCCACTTAGGGTGAAAGCCTCACTTCCTATGGCCTCACGTACCCTACATGACTTGCCCCACTCGCTCCACTTCAGCCACACTTGTTTCCTTGATGTTCACTGAACACACCTGGCACACTGCTACCTCAGGGCCTTTGCACATGTGGTCCTGCTGCTCGGAGAGCTTTTTCTCCAGACACCCACATTGGCCCTCACTTTCAATAAATGTAACATTCTCTCTGAGGCTTCTCTGACCATTCCTTTTAAAATTATATCCTACCTCCCCATCCCTGATCCCCCAAACCCTGCTTTTCCCCTCCTAGAACTTACCTATGTAATTTGATTTATTGTGCTCATTCTCTCTCTTCCTCCCACTAGACTGTGTGCCTAGAACAGTGCCTGGCACAGGCCAGACCCTCATTAGATCTTTGTTGAACGAATGAATGAATGAGTGAATGACCTTTAGTTGTGTTTCCCCCTTTCACTTTTTTGGTAACAAAAAGGGGAGAATATTCGGAGAGTGGATGAAGAGACAGAAAGCTATCAATGAGGTTTAAGTCTTTTTGAAAATGAGCTATTAGCTAGTCTGATCACAATTACCTGTACAAACTAGCAGTACAGAAAATCCTAAAGTACAGATGTCCGGTAAGTCTTTCTGTTTCGATTACATTACCTGATGTTATGGTTGATTCTCTTTCCTGATTATTAAGGTGGCAGCTGTGTGTGTGTGTGCACACGCACGTATACACGTGCCAGAGGTAATGAGGGTAAATTGGGAAATTACCTAAAAATAATCTACAAACTGGGTAGTTTCATTCCCACAAAACATCCCCTTAATACGTTTCGTGAAGGCTTGCTAAGTATGGAGTTCAAAGACTGCTCTGTGAATGTGATCTTTCAAGAGCTTCAGGAAAACTTATAAATAGCTCAGTGAAAGTTGACCAGAGCCTGGGCTGTCCATGTACGTGAATTCTGTGGGCGCCATGGTTGGTTGGTTGTAGTCCAGTCTTCCAAGCCAACCCTTTCTGTATAGCAGCTGGACAGTTACATGGGACTAGTCCCCCCCCCCCCCGCCCCGATGGTCACAGTGGTCCCTTTTAGGGATAAGCAAAAAGCCACTGGGGTCTAGAACGAAGCTATTTTCCATGGTTGTAAGAAGAGATGCTCCTTCTCTCCTTACAATGTGAAGATAAAAAGCTGGCAGCCTTCTTGCTACTATGCAAGAGGCTGAGGACAAAGCAGACAGCAGAGGGCAGAACTAAGAGGAGCAGAGCCATGGCCCTATTGACTTCGTGAACCTCTGGATGAAACCCTACCTGATGTTTGCCCCACTTCTAGACCTCACATAAATCCAAGACAATCCATTAAGCTGATATAAACCGGGCTTTTACTTGCAATGAAAGGCACCCTGATAAGGTGTTCTTTTTTGGGGGCCATCCCCTCTGCTTCTCACTGGTCCTGAGTGTGGATGACACATGGGCCCTCTGTGTGGTCAGCACTATGCGCCTGCATTTCAGGATCCTAAGGCAATGAATAGTTTTTGGTTCCCATACATGTGATGTTCCATTTCTCTGGCATCGGTGAAGATTAGAGTGCTTCACATTAATGTCAAAAGTATAAAAAGTAGCAGGGGGCTTCTCAGAGCTGTATCCTACTTCTCAAGTTGCCTTCCTGAAGTTTTGCTGCTGAACATGCTAAAATGACTACTTGAACGCCCAGAAAACTCTGAGGCTGGGCTGGTGCTCCCGACAGCCAGGCTTAGCCATCGGCCATCGGCCTGAGGGCAATGCTGTCCGGGGGACAGCAAGCCCGGAAAGGTAACGTGAAGAAACTCTCCAATGGGCTGTTCCTTATTTATTAGATTCCAGATACATGGGACCAGGACGGAAGAATCCTAGCGCATTTGATTTACATGGGGTGGGTGGGGGCTTGGGGGAGAACACGTACAGAGGCGGAAATGCGTACAGGTGGACAATGCCATGAGGGACTACCATTTTAAAAAATATATACATCTTAAGCCATTCCAGCCTTTTAATCATTATTCGAAAATAAAACATTCTTGCCACATAGTGCTTTTCTTTGGTGCTGTTCCGTGGGCATGGGCCCCTCTGTCTTCTTGTCACCAGTTTGTCACTGCTCCCCCCCACCCTTGACTTCTCCCATCTGCACAGGGGAGGGGAGAGTCTGGAGGAGGGGAGAGTCTGGAGGAGGGAAGGGTGGCCCCTGACACAGAGGCGGGTGCAGATTCTGGGTCCTAAAGCCCTGCCTGGCCTCCCAACCGATGCCCCCTCTGGTCTCGAGATCCTCCTGCTTGGTTTCTTCAATTGTGGCCTGGGAAACAATCCAAGTTTCCCGTGTGCAAAACCTGGGTGCCACTACCAAGGTTCACATCGTGACAAAAAACAGTCTAGAAGCTTTAAAAGGGTCAGGACACGGGGACCAAACAAAACCCAGCCAATACCACCTTCTCCGTGGTTGGATTTTCACATTTTATTTCTTGGTTCATTTCAATGACCTGTATCATGAGAATACAAGTGGGAAGGGTGATTTCCTCTTTACAGATTTTCCAGGAACAGATTTGGGGGCAAACTTGAGTTCCATCAAGTACCCCGTCTGGGGTACGGGGCATCCTAAACTCTCCTCACTTCACCATCCCCCACCAAGTCAGGGCCCCCCCCCCCCACCGCCTCCCACGGAGGCCCCAAAGCTGGCAAGGCCTCCAGCTAAGAAGCTGGCCTAGACTTTTTCTCTGAATGCCCGTTGGTACACACCAGGGCCTTTCCCACCGGACGAGTTCCCGTCGGACCACTTCCTGTCGCCACTGGGGCTCAAGCGTGAAAGCAGTGCACACCTCACCGACACAGAGCCCCCGGGATCACCAGCTCCCCTCGCTGCTAGAGAGAGGCTCTAGAGGCAGGACCCTTGCAGGGGCACCAGATCCATCCCAAAACCCACCCACCGCAAACCAGTTGTACTGTTGGCTGAGATCCTTCCCCCTAAAAAGGACGGGCTGCAAACCCCAGCTGGGGCGCAGCCCCCTGCCGTGGCGGACAGCTCATGTCCTCGTGCTTGAGCAGGAAGGGACACCCCGGTGACGAGATGCCACCCTCAGCCCCACCTCCTCAAGCACACAGCACGATGAAAGGCTAGGGGAGGCACCCACGGAGCAGACCCCAACTTCTCTCACCGTGAGGTCCCTCGGGTTCGGACCTTAGGGTGTGGTTGTCAGACTTGGGTCTTTGCCCGGGTCCCTTGATGCTGAGGTGCGGGTGTGTCCACCCAGATCGGGACTTCCCAGAGACCTAGGGATGAAGCATCTCGGATGACAATTACAAGGCTGACTGTCCCGTGGCTTTGGCCTTGGATTCCCCACCGGCTAACAGGAGAGGAGCGCACGTCACTGGGCCGTGAGGCCTCCTGGAACCCATGGTATTTTCTACGTGAGGACATCAGACAGCCACTCTGCAGCTGCTGGGTCTCGGCCAGCCCTCCCACCTGGGGTGACCTCAGCAGGTCCCAGCACAGAAATTCAGGAGCGTCTGGGGTGGAGAAGGTGGCAAGATGACATCAGCCGAAGCCGCCTTATGCAGAGAGCTGCGGGGCTTGGGAGCGAGCACCCGGCCCCCCCAGTGTCCCACTGATGGGTGAGCCGCCCCGCCTGCCTGTGCACGTGTGCATTCCCCACAAGTGTCCCCGGTAGGGCTGCCCCGAACCCTGCTTCACAAGGCAGCTGCATAGGAGGGGCTTTTCCCAACACGCTGAACCCCTCCCCCCACTCCATCCTTGGGGGATCCTCTGAGCAGCCACCCGCTAGTGCTCAGGGCTGCCCTGAGCGGGTTACAACCAACTTTTGAGGCCACTCACAGAAATCAGAAGACAGACCGTCCCCATCTGCCTGGGACTGAGGGGTTTCCCAGGACACGGCCTTCAGTGCTAAAACCAGGAATGTTCAGGGCCAACCGGGGTGGTTGGTCAGTCTACACAGCAGCCAGGAAGACCGGGGGCTCCTACACAGCAGCTAGGAAGACCGGGGGCTCCCGCCAGAGAGCTGGGCCTTCTTAGTGTCCCCAGGGAGCTACGTCACACCTTAGTCGAGGGTGACAGGAGCACCCCTCCTGTGGCACTGATTCGCCCAACCCTTTGGAATGCAGGGAACGGGGAGTCCTGGTGTCCACTGTCCCCAGAAGCCAGGACGTAGCAGGCAGGCTGGCAACCTCCCCTGAGCTCCCTGTCTTTGGGGATCCCCTGCCTGCTTATTTCTAGGCCTTTCTGTGTTCAGCAAAGGTTGGTTCGAGCCTCCCCCATCTTGCCCCCAATCCTCCCAGGACCGCCAGCCTGAAATCAGTGCCCAGGGTGCCCTCAGATGGGGCCAGGTCCCTACACTCCCTGCCTTGCCACAGGCCCACCTGCTCCAGATCTGCCCTGAAGGCTGAAAGGGCGGGAGGTGAGAAGCAGGCAAGAAGCAGGAGCTCTGGGGAGTATTGCCTGGACCCTGCTCTTTTCTGAGCCAGTGCTGTTCCCAGCTGCGGACCCGGAAGTCACCTTGGCTGGCTGAACCCACTGAGTGAGCTCTGAGGTAGGGGCAGGAAGTAGCAGGGATTTCCCGGGACAGGAGGGGAGGAGGGCAGGTGGGCCCCAGCACAGCGGGGACAGGCAGGTGGGAGCACACAAGGGCGTGTGCCTGGGAAAACGCACGAGCTCTGCCAGCTGCTCCCTCCACGGCGAGTCCCTAACGGGAGCGGAGTGTGCCAAACTGAGAGGAAGGACGGAGGGTGGGAGGCGTCTGGGTCTGGACCGGGGAAGGTACGCAGCCTCCTGAGGGGCCCCAGAGAACCTCAGGGTAGGCAGAGCCTCTGGAAGAAAGCACCTGCCGTCTGGGGAGGGAAAACTTCCAGGTGGCGCCTAGCCTGGGCCGGGGGAGTCCTAGGCACTGAGCACCGGCCGCCCAGTCCACGAGGTGGGGAGGGGGGGTGGGGGGTGGGTAGGAAATATGCTGCTGTCTCTTGGTGGTTTGGTGGGAAAGGCGGGGCTTCCTCCACGGTCTCTAGTCTCAAGGGAGTCAGCCCTTGGCCCGGGCGTCAGCACTGCCCGTGGAAAAGGAAAAACATACCAGAGAAAAAGCCAGTCACAGGTGAGCCCACGCCCTGCCCTCCCATCCCTGTTCCCCGGCCCCGCTGCACCCAGGACTCTGCACGCAGCCGGGAGGCGAGAAGCCCCTTCCTCGGGGACTGCTCGTGGCCATGATACAGGGCTTGAAGGTCGAGGCTGGTGGCTGTGGAGGTCTCCGCGTCGGGTCGGTCGGTCTGTCCGCGGGTGGGAGTCGGTCCATGTGCCGGGCCATCAGACCTTGGCCTCCAGCATCTCCAGGAAGAGTTTGTGCATGGGCACCTTGCCCTGCAGTTTGATGCTGTAGAAGTGCTGCACGGCCTTGGCAGCCGTCTGCCGCAGCAGGGGCAGCGTCAGCAGCAGCTTGCCCGTCCTCCGCGGCTCCTCGTGGCGCTGGCTCAGCTCGTAGTCCTGCAGAGCCTCGTGCAGCAGGTCCTGGAGCTTCTGCACTGCCTCCAGATCCTCGATGTACATGGAATCTGTGGGCACAGGGCTCGCGTCAGCGGGTGTGGCCGGACGCCCCGGGGGATGGGCTCCACCCTGGGGCCCCTGGGCCTCTGCGGGGTGGCCTTCCAAATCCTCACTCTACAAAGAAGGAGACTTGAGGCTCACAGAGGATAAGCGGCCAGCCCGAGGTCATGGAGGCCAATGACACAGCGGAGGCTTGGACCCCGGGAGCGATCTGTATCTAGGAAGGTCATCTCTCGAGAAACCACCAGGAGGTGGCGGCGGAGACCCTAAAGGACTTGAATGTGAGCCGACCCGTCACTGCCCTGGAGGTGCCAGGAGGATTCTGGAGCCAGCCTGGTGGGTTGGAATCCTGCGTCCGTCACTTGCCAAGCTGTGTGACTTTAGGCAAGTCATTTAACTTCTCTGTGCCCTGTTTTTCTCATTCGTTAAATGACGTAACAGCCATACCTACCTCAAGAGGTTGAATGACTTAATACAGGTCAAGGGCTGAACACAGTTCCTGTCCCGAAGGAAATGCCCAGCTGAGGGCATCATCACCAGCTCATCTTCAGGGACATCACTAACCTGACAGAATGCCGGGTACGGAATCCACACACAGAGAAAGGGGCTGGGCTCTGCGTGGAGGTGCCCTGTGCTGGGGGACCGAGATGGCCTGGACGGACGCATGGGGCGCAGTGACGGAGGGTGCCGTGGGGAGCTCTCCAAAAATCCTGAGGAGGGCTTTGGATTCAGGCAGGCACTGGGGGTTCAAACGAAAGTTACCTAAATCCCAGCAGGGCAGGTGCTGACAGCTGGGTTACAGCGGGGTCGGGGCTGAGGCAAAGGCAATGTACTGGAACTATTCCCCAGCCTCGGGGAAAACACCCAGCCTTCTTCAGACACCCCTTAAAGATCTCGAGCCACCACACTGAACCGCAGTGTCTGATGCCTGCCAGAGGCGGGAAGGTAAGGGTGCATCTGGGTCAAGTGAGCCGAAGGCTCTGGGGAGGCTGCCAGGAAGACGGGGCGAGGCCCCAGAGTTCCTCAAGAGAGCAGGGCGATTCCTGTGCGTGCTGGGTTAGTTTAGGTACCAGACTGCCAAGGGCAGCTGTTCCAACTGGCTGACCCCAGTGACTCCTTCTGACCTTCTGGATCCACACTCAGCCCATGCCTCCAGGGTCCTGCCTTCTCTTGGGAGAAAAGCAGAATGAGGAAGGCGAGAGTCTCAAGTCCTAGATGCTGTGTTATTTGGGCCAAGTTACTTAGGCTCTCTGAGACTGTTTCTTCATCTGTAAAATGGAGCAAATACCTCCTACCTCATAGGGTCGTGGTGAGGGTTAAAAGAGATAGCACATTACCAGGCACTTAGAAACCACCTAATAAACGTAATACCGTCATCACGGTGAGGACTCAGCTGGGGGGCAAGTGCCTTTAGTGCGCTGGGGCGTTACTGGCCCCATACCCTCCACCTTGTTGGAGCAGCGAGGACTCCTTCTCCACTTGGAAATGGAGCATGGCTCCATTCCTACACTCTCAGCTGTTTCCAGAATGTGCACTCGAGATGCGCTGGTCCCTGTAAGGCTGGGACGTGGCCATCCAGACTCCCTGCCTCCCGCCAGCTTCCTCTCCCCATCCCCCCACCCTCCCCAAGGAGGCCAAAATTGGCAGCTGCCTTCGACCAAAAATGAAATAAAATAACATTGCAAGATTAATTTCTCTGCAATCCATCAGTGAGTCTGTATCGATGGCATTGATAAACTGTTAATTACAAAATCAATGGCTATGAATTTTTTCTGCTGTCAAGGAGCCTTGGAGATGGGACTTGGGGTGAAAGATGGCCGGCAGGCTCCCGAGGGGCTGTGGTTTGGGGGCCCCGGCCTGTCTCTGATGTGCGTCACTCTTCTGCCTGGAGCCAGCCCCCGAGCCCCATGTGAGTGGTCCCATCCCATGCCCTCAGCCTGAGCAGTGGCACCGTGGGCCACCACCAGGACCACTCCAGCCACCTCCTGGCACCTGTCTCTCCTCCAGCTAACACAGTTTGGGGGATTTTCCTACCTTGCTGTACAACCTTTCATGGCTCCCTGGACCGACCCTATTGCAACCCAATCCCTTCCTACCCCCTGCCTAGCCCTAGAGCCTCTGGTCTGACCCCAACCTACTTTTCTGGCCTTACTCATAGCAGGCCTATGCTTTCCCCCATTTCCTGCCCACAGCTGACTGCTCGACTATGCAGCCAGGGCTGTGAGCGTCACAAACTCCTCCTTCTCTGTTCTGAACTACTTGGACCGGCACGTAAGCCACAGGATGGCCTGGCAGGTGCCACCGGGCCAGAAGCACAGGTTCCTGGAACTTCGTCTCCCATGACGTGACAGTGTGTACTCAGGCGAAGCTTGATCCAGCTGAATCTCCTGATGGGCTCATGTCACTAAACCACTGTCAGTCCCCAGGTGCTGTGTGTGCATGTGTGCTTATGTGTGTGCCGCGTGTACACATCTGCATGTGTGTGCACGCATGTATGTGTGTCGTATTTGTGAACATGCGTATGGGTGCATGTGTCTGTATGCATGCATGTGTGTTCGTGTGTGTGTAACTGTATGTGCATGTATGTGTACCTAAGCCTGTGTGTATGTCTGTGTGTGCACGTGTGTCCATATATGTATGTGTGCATGTGTGTGCGCACGTGTATGCATCTGTATTTGCACGCACATGTATGCGTGCATGAGTGTATGCATGTGTGTGTGCATGTATGTGTGTGCACGTGTAGGTGTCTGTATTTGCATGCATGCCTGTCTTCACACGCACGTGTATATCTCTGCGCCTGTGTGTGTGCACGCACGTGCCTGTGAGATCAGGACGAGAGCAGAGCTACGGAGCCATCTGAACGCCGTCACGGCCTGACGTTGAGGGGTGACACAGACGTGACAGCGGCACCCCGCCTCTTCACCCTCCTCCTCCCCGCGTGGGCCAGCCCAAGCTCGAGGTCAGGGATGAAGTGTCAGGAGGGTCTAAAAGCAAAGACGTGCCCTCCAAGGCCCGGCAGCCTTGCGGGCCTCGCTGTCCCCACGCTGTGTCCTCTGCGTTCACCGAGTCCCCTCCGCCCACACAGACCCCCAGCCCCCTGCAACGGCTGGCTGAGGTACTTCCCTCTCAGTAGGTGGCACAGGCTCACGAGGGGTGGGGCCACTGTGTACAGTAGGGACCAGCGGGGGGGTGGGGGAGGGAGGGCAGGGGCTGTCACTGCCCATTTGTCAAATCTATAGACCCACACAACACAAAGAGTAAAACCTGGATGGCAACCAGGGACTTTTGTTAATAATAATGTATCAATACTGGCTCATTAATTGTAACAAATTGCCACACCAATACAAGATGTGAACGACAGAGGAACCCGTGCGGGGGTGGGGGATGAGGGTGGGATGGGTGCCACACCGTAGTGCCACCTGCTCAGTCGTTCTGGAAATTGAAAACTACTTTTAAAAAACCCAACAGCCCCGGCATTCTCTAACAAAGAACACACTACCATTTTGGAATCTTAATACGTAAATGGTCTGGGCGCCTGGGTGGCTCAGCCGGTTAAGCATCCGACTCTTGTTTTCGGCTGAGGTCATGAGCTCACGGTTCATGGGATCGAGCCCTGAGTCAGACTCTGCTCGGACAGCACGGAGCCTGCTTGGGATTCTCTCTCACCTCTCTCTCTCTCTCTCTCTCTCTGCCCGTCCCCGCCCCCACTTGCCTACTTCTCTCAAAATAAATATTAAAAACAAATTTTTAAAAGATGTATAGGTTATGTATAGAAGCGTGTAAAAGTTTAATCATTCTCTTGCATTTGTTTATTAATAAAAGGGAGTTGCACTAAAGAAAATGCTTCCCTCTCTACACTAGATCAGGATCCCCCAAAAGCAGAGCCCAAGACCAGGGTCTGGGTGCACAGATTTTCTGGAGGGTGTGCTCTCAGGAGAAAGGGAGGGAGGGAGGCAGGACAGGGTGAGGGTGGGAACAAGCAAGGTGAGGACGTGGCCTCCGCTTTGGCCTGATCCACGTAGGGCTCTGACCTCGCCCTGCCAAGAGTCCAGCCTTTTGTTCCCCTGTGTGGGTCGCCATTAGTTGATGGTGCCAAGGTGCCTGACTCTCCGGGCACGGCAGGTGAGGGCAGATCTTGGCCGAGGGGGCAGCTGTGAGCTATCAGCAGCACAACTCAACAGCTGGGGCAGGGGAGCACGAGCCCAGTAAAGGGGGGCTGAGCAGGGCAGCGGCAGCACCCCTGCGTTCTCTCTGAAAACATTTGTTAGGGGGACCACGGTCTCGGTTCGCCAGGGACTGAGGTTTCCTGGGACACGGGACTTACTAAAAGCCGAACCGTACCCTGCAAACCGGTCGCTTACCCTGTTTGTACCGTCTCCGCCTGGGAACCAGCTGTCCCTCTTCCCTGTGCGGATAACACTTTGTTTCCTCTAATATTAATAATAATGATAATAATTAATATTTATTGAACATTTGCTCTAGGCCAGGCACTGGTCTAAGTGCTGTATCTTCAGTCAGTCATTCAAGACCAAAGTGCTTGGAGAAGGTACTGGAATGTCCCCATTGTACACACAAGGACAGGGCTAAGGAAGGTTGCCAACCTGCCCAGGCCACACTGCTACTAAGTGTCCGAGCTAAAATTTGAACTTGGGTCCACCTGACCAGACTTGACCAAGGCACACGCACTGCCCTGGGGAACCGTGTGTGCCTGCCTGACAGTCTCTCTTTAGGACAGGGAGCCTGATTTTCTCCTGCATTCTCCACCCCCTGCCTGGCACAGTACCCCGCATACGGTGGGTGCTCCCCAAGTGTGGACACAGATGACAGTCCAGCTCGCTCACCTGCATCACGAGCGCCCAGCCCCTGTCCCCAGAGATTCCAGCCAGGAGCTGCAAGGGGCTGAAGGAAGGGAGGCGAAGCCTCCTTTTTAAAGAGTTTTATTTTACTTTTATTTATTTTTTATTTTTGAGAGCGAGCGAGCGTGCACAAGCTGAGGAGGGGTAGAAGGAGAGCGAGAGAGAGAATCCCAAAGCAGGCCCCCTGCCCAGTGCGGAGCCCGACACGGGGCTCGATCTCACGACCCTGAGATCATTGACCCGAGCCAAAATCAAGAGTGGGACGTGAAGCCCTCCCTCTTAACGACAGACCAGACCACTCAGCTGGGAAGGTTTTCTCTCTCTTGTGCCTGAGCGATCTGACTGGCAGATTCAAGGAGTGGCTATGAGCTGGGGGTTGATTTTGCAACGAGAGGGCCCTGGTTGGGGTCCTAGCTCTGACACCCTTTGACAGTGTGGCCCTGGGCAATTTTCTCCAAGCCTCAGTTCCCCCGTCTATAAAATGGGGTAAAAATCATGAGACCCTTGCTCACAGGGTTGTTAAGAATTAAGTAAGTTCACAGCTAATTTATTTAGCAGGTTCAACGCTTACTGTAAGCCCAGCGTGTTGTGAGTGTAACATAATGATGTACAAATAAACCCCCTCCACTGACTGGTGGGGGAGGGACTCTGTATTGTTCCCCTTTTACTGGTAAAGAATAGGAGGCACAGAGGGAAGCGACTTGCCCAAGAGGCAGAAGCAGGATTTGACTCTCAGCGACTGTAGAGCCTCCGTCCTTAACTGGTGTGCTGGGCTAGATAGCAGAGGCTCAGTTCGTAGAACGCCCTGCAAATCAAGGGCTCAGGAAGCACCTATCGCGGGCCTTGGTCACCACCCTTTTCTTTTAGCTCCAGGCCAACCCCTTGCACAACCTTTGGTGACAAGAACCTCCGGCATCTTCACGCCACCCTGCCTCTCACGGTGGCCCCGCTCACGAGCTCCGGGGCTGTGCCCCCCGGGGCCCAAGACCACCTCCGGAAGGTCCCACCGTGGGGCCCCTGCCCGCCCTTACCTGAGTTGGCCAGAGCCAGGGCCTTGAGTGTCACAAACTCCTCCTTCTCCACCTTGAGCTTCTTGTACCTGCGCACCAGCTGCAGGATGGCCCGGTAGAGCTCCAGCAGCCCCGCGAGGCGGGAGTGTTCCTCGTCCATGATGTAGTCCTCAGCATACACCAGCTTGTCCTCGTAGGGCAGCGAGCGGTACACGATGCCCAGGATGAGGATCTCCATCCAGGCGCTCTGCAGCAGGCTCATCTGGTCCCCGAGAGAGAGGTTCGAGAAGCCTGCGGGAACAGGGGGCAAGGAGGGCAGCAGCAGTCAGGAGGGCTGGCTGGAGGAGGTGGTCCCGGGCCCCGATCCTGCCCCTCCCTCCGTACCTGCTGAACTCCTCGTCCTTCCCTTGGCCAGTGAGTCAGACGGGGAATTCACGGAAAAGACTTATGTAATGAGAGCTCGGTCAATGTTGACAATTGTTATTATCACTCTTGTTGTTAGTTCTGTGCTATTTTCAAATGTCTGGAGAGGTTTTTTTTGGTTAATTAAATGTGTTTGTAATTGAAGGGGTTTTTTAATTCATAGGATCAAAAGGCGGCAGTACTGGGTCCCCTTCCCTCTGGGGACTTTCCAGATCCCTCTCTCTGCTCAACCAAGGGACATTTTGGCGTTTTAACGTTGCTGAGTCTCAGCTGTGTGTGCCGACCCAGGGGCCCAGCCGGGAGAGAGGACTCAGCTGTTCCCAGCCAGTGACCCCCTAGTGACCACAGCCCGGGCTGCTAAGAGCTCAAGAGCCCCCAGGGTCAGGGGGCACTTTCTCACAGAGCAGCCTCTCCTCCAGGGGTCAGACCCCTGCCGTCCTGGCCATCACTCTCCACCTAACGATGACCCAAGCCGTCCCGCATTCCGAGAGCTTAGAATCATGGGAGTTTCCCCCTCCCTGCTAGTAAGGAGGCTGACCCCAGCGCAAAAGGAGGTCGGGATGGGGATGGCTCCTGAATTATGACATGGTCTTGTCCAATGTGCTCGGGAGATTGCCTGGCCCTGAACCCTGACTCCCCATTTCCTAGCTGCAGGCTGACCGTGTGAAAGTTGTAACTGCCCCAAACCTCAGCATCCCCTTCCGTGAAATGGGTATAACTGTTAACACCTGCTTCAGACTCTCCACAAGGTCTAAATAAGACAACGATTATGGGACATACAACATGTTCACTGAGCTCGTACTATGGCTATTAATGATGAGATGAAAAGTCTTCATGTGCAAAATGAGAAGTGTCTGGAATTGCTTTATACATGTACTTAACTCAGGCATGGAACAATGAACATTGTTTCTTTTTTAAACTCTTGCCCATTGCAGGGCTCCAACTCACAAACTGTGAGATGATGACCTGACCCAAAACCAAGAAGCAGATGCTTAACCAACGGAGCCAGGCATCCCGGAACAATTAACATTTTGATCTGAGAGGAGGGTAGAGAAGAAGGAGCAGGAGGAGGAGGAGGAGGAGGAAGGAGAAGGGAGGGAGGGAAGAAGTTGATTTTTAAACTTCTCGGTCACTAAACACAAGGTGGTAACTTCGGCCAGAAATTCCAAGATTGGCTCCCACACGGACGCCGCCAGACTGACGGAAAGAAGGAAGAGTATCCATACAGCCATCTGTATGTACCATGCATCCTGGGCGGCCGGGTCTGAGTTTGCCCACGTGGGTCTCCGCTGCATTGGCCCCCTGGCACCTCACCCAGTGTGGGTGCGGCGCTGATGCGGGGGCTTCGAGGGTGAAGAGGTGGTTTTCAGACAGGCCCCCTCTGTTCCCTACACCGGCGGTGCCCGGCGAGCCTGACCGAGGGGTGATGCCTGTGGCTGTCGTTACTATTTTTGTTGTTATTAGCACACTACTGGCATGACTCTCTTCTTCCTTCTGGGCACAGCTGGAGGCCCGGGGTGGTCCTGAGCTTCTCGACAGGCCCATCGCTCTGGGTTTCCGTGGAGTCTGTCCCACCCCTCACTTGCCGTCCCCCGAGTCTAAAACCCACGGTCCCTCTCCATTTTCCAACCAGTGCGCGAATGTTCGACCTTAGGGGGCACTCCTGGGGCTCCTGGCTCACCACCTGGCTGCTGGCACCCATCAAAAGAGCTGAGCAATGACACTGATGGACGGGGCAGGCCTGGATTGACATACCTCCTTGGGGAGAGGGGTCAGGTGTATGCGTGCTGTCTGGATCCCAGCGTGAGAGGGGGTGTGTGGCAGCCTGTGGTGGCAGGGAGAGCCGGGAGGTAATAAAAGGCAGATAGAACGGACATCCAATTTCCCTTATCGGGCCTCTGAGCGGGAGAGGGCTTGGGCGACATTAATTAACAGATCCCAATCAGCCAGCTCATGAGGGTGTGTGCACGCAGGGACGTGGGGGCTGCACTGGAAGCAGACAGACCGGGAGGGAAGATGTAGGAGGTGGACGGGGCAAAATTAACAGACAATTGCAAAAAGGGAGGTGAGGTAAGAGCGAGACTTCTGGAAACGAAAGAGAAGGGACCCCTGTGACGCCCATCACGAAGGTACCATCACCAGAGGCACGTTAACAGCATCTTCGGTCTCTTCCTTCATCCAGCACCTCCTCACTGGGCACCTGCTAAATGCCAGGCCCTGTGGGCAGAACGGTGAGCTCCAACCAGAAGGGATCCCTGAGTGCAAGCGCTCACGGTCAGGAGGGAAAGGCATGCCCCGAGCACCGAGCTCTGCCGTGACCCTGAAATTGGGGCAGTGAGAAGAACAAGGGGGGTGGACGGCTCTGAGAACTTGGCCCAAACAAGAACCTGCCGAAGGCTTTGCAGAAGGAGACTTGGGGCTGAACCCTGCAGGGTAGGAGGGGCTCTAAAGAGGGTGGCGAGGGCCCCACTGGCGAGTACACCCAGGGTGTGGGAATGAGCTGCTGTCCCTCTCCCCACCCCCACTGCCAAGTGCCGGCTGGGACAAGGGAGATGAGCAGTGCATATTCCCAGCACAGAGCACAACAAATGCCATTGGACCCTGACCCCTAGGTGACAAGAAAATGGTCCCAAAGAACTCGCTGAGACCCTCTCAGTCCTTCAGCCACGAGTTTGAATTTCGGCACCTTTTCCCATCGTGCAGAAGCCAGAGACACAGGCCTGCCCTCTGGGAGGAGGGGAGCAGGTGGTGGGAGAAAGAGGACAGCGCCTTTGAGAGTTTGGGCCACCATCTAAGGATAGACCTAGGCCTGTGTGCGGACCTCTCTGCAGTGGACTTGGCCCTCGGCCCCTGACCTCTCTCCTTCTCCTTGAGTGGCTCCGAAAGGAGCTGGAAGGGGCTTTGAAAATCCAAATGTACTCTCCAAAGTGCTGAATGGTATATAGAGGCTGCTTCTCTTTATGCAAGGTAGGGGGGGAAATATGTGGTATGTCCTAATATTTTAAAAAGTTCAAATACTTTCTAGTACTTCAAAAAAAGACACACTAGAAGGAAGAACGAAATATAAAAACAGCTCTAGGAGGAAGGAGGGGAGGCGACAGGGCTGGAGGGGAAGCCTCTGTGTGCACACTTCTACCTAGTTTTGGTCTTTGAACCTGTCCATATTTAAGATGTCCCAAAATAAAACTAAATCAAGCATAAAACAAAAGGCATGCTTCCTTCAACCTGGAAATTCCACTGCTAGGAATTTCTCCCAGAAAGAAAAGGATGCACAAATACACAGAGATAAATGTGAAAGGGTGTTTTGTTCCATCAGTCTGTAATGGCCTCAAGCAGGAAACAACCTAAATGTAACTAATGTGATTCGTGTAATTACTACATAAACATAATTATTAGCTAAACGAATGGCACGTTAGAAGCCACCAGAAAGAATGAGGTAGAACTATTTTTGTGGGTGTGGAAAGACACCCATGAATGTAAGGAGGACTTAACTATTAAGGACACAGATGCCACGACCAGACCCTAGAATCCTAGCTCTGCTGACCACTGGCTGTGACGCTGGGTATGTCCACTCCTGTGTGCCTCAGTTTCCTCATCTGTAAAACGGGAATGATAATACTTCCCTAATGGGACTGCGTGGATTGAATGAGCTAACGTGCGGAGTACTCGGTACACTGCCTAGCACAAGGGAAGTGCTACCATGTTATAGAATTCAATGAAAAAAAGCAAGACATAGAGCAGTTGTTCTAGAATGGTCTCATGGTGGGGAGAGAACATACACACACACGTACGCACACAGTGGCTGTACGTGCACAGGAAATTCCCAGAAGGATGTTTAAGAAAGATGAGGGATCTGGAACTCCTAATTTCCAGCCCTCTGTCCCTGCTGTCATCTTTGGTAAAAGCACATACTCTTTCTTTTATTTAAACCCAGACCAAGGGCTGAAGCACTCCTCCCTGTCCTTCGGCCAAGCACCCTCCACGTCTGCTTTTCTGTGCTGGGCTGGGTCTCCTCCTCCATCGAGCAATTAGCAATTCTGGGACAGGGTGGCTTCCGGGAGAGGCTGGTGTGGCCCAGGCCCCTGGGCGAGAGCACTGCCCGCCGGAGGTCCTGCCCTGCCCCAGCTGGCTGTCCCTGCCCGCCTCCCCTCCTGGGGCCCTGCTGCCCACCCCCACAAAGTTGCTTTATCTGCACCAACTGATCTGATAACAGTCAGGATCTTCCCAAGCCCCCATCCCCCAGTGGTTTGACAGCATGAGCTCCTAGAATTTAAGGAAAAAAAAAAAAAAAGAGCACATAATTTGTGGCAAGTGGAGTTCATAATCTGTTAATTTATTATCGTTTCTGTCGACCTGGAGGGCCATTAGCAGAGGTAATAAAGGGAGATGTAATTATAGGATCTGAGGCCACTCCAGACACAGCTGCTGTCACTCGGCAGCCCATATTTCATCGGCCGCTGGCATTCTTCTCTCCCCAGCGAGAGCCAGACGGTGGCTACCTGGGAGCAGGGCCGCTGAGGAGCCCTCCCTGAGGAGGCCTCTGGGGGGTCCCCCCCGCAGAGGTGTGCACGTGTCACCCTGGCCTGGGAGGGCTCCCCTGGCTGGCGGAGCCTCCAGGCCACCTGGGGTGACAGGACAATTCATCAAGCGATACCCACTGCCTCTTAAAGGCTGCTGCCCCTTGCTCGAACCTGTCGCTCCCGGGGAACGAGGGGTGGGCGCTCTAAAGACTCGGGCTTATCCTCTGGGCAGCCCAGGACTTGGAAAGTTCAACTCCAGGTAAAAGCCTGCATGTGTGCGGGGTAAGGCCACTGCAGACGGACTGAAACAAAGGAATGGCTGCTATTCTGAGTGAGCCGCAATCAGCCCGAGCTCCCTAGGGAGCTCACCCGTGTGAAAGTGTCCTGTGTGTTCAAACATGTGAGTGAAAGCTGGGGGGGGGGGGGGGAAGGGGGGGGCTGCTGAGAAATGAGTTTTGTGCTCAAACGATCCTTCCTCCTGGCCAAGCGGGTCGCTCAGCGCCTGTGTACATATGTTAGCTTCTGGCCTGCAGCCTGAAAACTTGTGTTCGTGGCGCCCCGCTGCCCTTCTGGGCTTTTCCTCCATGGCCACTGCCCATCAGTCCTGAAGGCCTAGCTCAGCGTCTGCCCTCTGCCCCCGCAGCCCATGGCATCCCTCTGTCCCGTGGTTCTCCTTGCTGCCTCCTAAGTGTGCAGGAGATGGGAAACAGGGTAGAGGTAAAGGGAAACAGGCAGTGGGGTGGTAATATTGAAGCAAGTGTCATGGAGGTTCCTCATGGAGGTCTGGTCTATTTTTGTATGTTTAGAATTTCTCATGAGAAAGTATTTTGTTGGGGGCGCCTGGGTGGCTCAGCAGCTGAAGAGTCCGACTTCGGCTCAGGTCACGATCTCACGGTTTGTGAGTTCAAGCCCCATGTCGGGCTCTGTGCTGACAGCTCAGAGCCTGGAGCCTGCTTCCGATTCTGTGTCTCCCCCTCTCTCTGCCCCTCCCTGCCCTGCTCATGTTCTGTCTCTGTCTCTCTCTCTCAAAAATAAATAAACGTTAAAAAAAATTCTTTTTAAGGAAAAAGTATTGGGGCGCCTGGTGGCTCTGTCAGTTAAGCGTCCGACTTCGGCTCAGGTCATGATCTCACTGTTCCGAGTTCGAGCCCCGCGTCGGGCTCTGTGCTGACAGCTCAGAGCCTGGAGCCTGTTTCGAATTCTGTGTCTCCCTCTCTGTCTCTGCCCCACCCCGCCCCCCACTCGTGCTCCCTCTCTCTCTCTCTCACACACACACACACACACACACACACAAACATTAAAAAAAAATTAAAAACAAGTATTTTACTAAAAACAAAATTATCCACCTTATTTATAAATGAGATCCTTGGGGCAGAAATTAATCTACTTCTTTGTATCAGCCACAACTCCTAGCAAGAGACCTTACTCAATAAATGCATGCAAAGGCAAGTATGAAGTGCCCTCTGTATGCCAGGCTATGGACAGATACTGAGAGGTTAGCTCGTACTGAGTCATGAGACGTGGTCTCCTGTGCTTAAGGAAAGTGGGCTGGGCTCTGCTTCAGAGTGCTAACCTGAGCGGTCTTAAGGAACCTTCTGCTGTCCAGGAACCAGGATGGACAGGAGCTGACGTCAGTCCCAGGGTGGGGCCCTGGATTGCATCTACCCTGCTAAGAAACCTGGTCTCTTTCTGGCTCTCTCTCTCTCTCTCTCTCTAAAGGCCAGTGAGCAGGTCTTCAGGGGAGTTTTCTGTCTAATCTGAGATGGGATTAAGTCGATTAGTTTAAACATATCAGGCACTTGATATGTCATCGCCCCTAATATGAGGTTTACATGCAGTGGCAGGAGACGCTATTAATTAATTTTACCTTAAACACTAGAAGGTCAGGCCCAAATAATTCAGCATGCAAATTTATGCAAAATAGGCAAATTAGTGTTTCAGACAGACAAATGAGCCCCTATGTTTATTTTATTTTTTAATCAAAAAGAATCCAGCTCTGGACAAGGGAAAAGGAAGATGTGAAAGGAAGCTTTTAATACTATTAGCAAAGACAATGACACAGTCATGGTCCCTGCCACTTATCAAGCACCCACTGTGTGCGGGGGCTGGGCTGACGGCCCTGTACCATCTATTACGATTCCTAATTCACAGGCAAGGACACCGAAGCTCAGAAAAATGAGATCTCTTCACAAGGCCAGTAAGGACAGAACTTGGATCAGGGCTCGGGTCTGTCTGGATCCAAAGTCTGGGCCCCTAACAGCCACTCTGCTCGGCCCACCTCCCTCTTGGTCGGGCACAGATGGGAGATGGCGCTGGAGGGAGGGGAGACAGGAGAGAGGAACGGGTGCAAGGGAGACAGCGCCTCCTGGTTCTACGCCTCCCCGTAGAGGTGGCAGGAGAAGGAAGCGGTGACCTGGGGGACCGCCAGGCGCCACCCCTGAGCCATCGCTGGGATGCGATGGAAGAGGAGCGTGTGATGGCGGGGAGGGCAGGATGTGAGGGGCAGGGGGAGCTGTACCGGATTCGGCCCCGGGTCAGTGGAGCAATCCGGGCTGAGGTGTCTTACGCAGTGGCCTGACCCCACGTCTGTGCTGAATCAGCACAGGCCAGATTCAAAATTACTGAGTGTGTAATCCCAAGAGGCTGAGCTCCTTAGTAAGGGCATCCAGCTCAGACCCGCTGTGAGGCCCTCCCCGAGTCGGAACGCCAGGGGCCATCTGCGCAAGGAATGCTACGCTTCCTGCCAGCTAAGTGATACCAGCATCAGCTCCCGAGCCCTCGTCCGCAGGAAGACTCCTTCATATAGGTTGTGCACACACGCGTGTCTTCTATAAAAACATTCTGACTCCCCCCAGTCAACTGCGGGCCTTGGCATCTAAAGTCTCAGACACCTTTGCTACACCACCGTGCATGCTACATTCATTTTTCAGGGCCGGCAACACACACAAAGAGGACCTACAGACAGGAAGATAAACTGCCCCATGTCACATCGCTAGTAAGAATCCGAGTCCGTGGTGGATGACTGCCAGAGGAAAACAGGATGTCCCCACCACACTATGAGACAAGCTGTAGAAACCTTACGAGGCATAAACGGCACAGGCTTTCGAAAGCTCCCCAACACGTGTGTAATGCAAAACACGTGGGTATCGGTGTCTACAAAAATAAAATTAAAAACCAGCTTCCACCGTCTGTCCAGACAGAGGATGCTGAAGGAAGGGTGTGGGCCACACGCAGCAAACAGCCGTATCCGGAGTCCATTATCACCTGAAACGTATTTATTACATGCACCTTCCACGCCACCTATTAAGAGATGGGCCTCCCGTAAGATCAGGCAAGTGGCAATAGTGAGCCGGCAGTGAACGTGAACATGGACCACACATCACACTCATCCTTGCATTTCATCCTCACGGCAAAGCCCACGAAGGAGGTACTGCTATTATTCCCTGTTCACAGAGGGGCCGGGTGACCCGCCCAGGGTGACACAGCTAGTGAGCCGCAGACCCAGATGTTGAATCCTTTGAATCCCAGACTTTGACTCCCCAGCCCATGTTCTTAACCATCCAGTCCACCAGCCGCTAAAGCAAGAGACTCAAATTCTCTGCTGCATTTTCCCAGCACATTTCCAATAAGGTCTACAAGAAAACCCTTTGGCCTTGAAGGACTCAGAGAACTTGCTCTTTGAATCTCACCTATTGTAAGAAGCAATCAGCAACCCTCGAGAGTGATCACTGATTCTGAAGAGCCCCCAGCAGTTCAGGAACGTTACTGGACCTCCCAACACCTGCTTACCTCCAATCCCATGAAGAGAAAAGGAGCTCAGAAGAAAACACGGCTCCTGGGTCCCGGGGCTCCCATGCATCAGAACCACGGTGGTGGGGACAGTGGCTGAGAGTCCCTGGCTATACCACCCCCGCCTGGTCCTACGGGACTCACCTGGGATGTGCTTGGCCCAGCCAATGATGACCACGAGCTCCCTGTCTGCCAGGTCACAGAGAGTGGTCAGGGCCTTGATGTCGCCCTCCGGCATGCCAGGGGGAGGCATGGCATAGAGCTTGTCCGGCTCGGCCACCAGCAGGTAGGAGACAATCTTGGTCACTGCCAACAACCAGAGGAGGAATGTGAACGTTGGGGGAGGAGGGAGGGGCCGGGGTGGAGCCTGCAGTGGCTCGGAAAGAAAAGTTGGGTTCTGAGGAGTCTCTCCCTTCCCACTCCCCTTCTCACTCCACAAACGTGCTGGCCGTGTTGATTTGGGCTATTAAAAAATAGCCCTCCAAGGGAAGTTGCTGGTGACTTCTCTTGAGAGGAACCTGCTTTGAGTGGCAGGTGAGGGCGACACGTTCCGGATGCCAGGGCCCATGCCTTCTTAGGATCATGCTTCATTTGGAACCACATTCTGTAAATCCCACATGGAAAGGCCTTCCGAATGAAGCCTAAAGCATCCGACACCCAGCCGGCCACCAACGCCACCTCCCCAGGATCCACACTGTCTCTAGCCAGCAGTGGGAAGGTAGCATCTCCCCACGGGGGCCAGATGTCCCAGGTACCTATGCTGGCAGAAGGAGCATGGACTGCCCTGACACTCACATGGCTTTTTAGCGGGTGGAGAAATCTGTAAGCTCAGGTATGGGCTGCTCTCAGAGTCCAGCCGTCGCTTGTATTTCTGGCGGCCTCCACGCACTCGGTCAAGGCGCACACCTGTTGGGGAAGAAAGGGGCAAAGTGTCAGGCTGTTCAGCATCAGGGGTGTTAGCACTAACTCTGGAATCGCAACACTGGCTTCGGCCCCCACGACTAGATGGCTTTCCGCTGCCCCATGACCAGCTCAGCCAGGGAGTCCTGCAATCCTAAAACAACTAACGGTAATGACCCATCCCAGCTGTCCCGGGCCCGGCCCTGCCTCTGGGTTCAGCATCCTCCTGACATCTATCCCGAGCAACCCACAGCTTGAGTCTTTCGTCTCCAAAGAGAAAGCACAACGTAAGCACTCCTCTAGACGTTAGGGAAGGAAGACTCGTTATTTTAGATCTGCTGTGAATCCAGGGAGGGCTGAGTTGGCTTGCAAGATGGGAAAGGAACTCTCTGCCACTGGCAGGCACCTCCAAAGAACAAGAACAAGAATGTTCAGCCTTTTCACATAAGCAGCATCTGAATGGGTGTTCATTACAAATGTCAATTTCTGGGTCCCACTTTCAGAGACCGTAGGATGGAGTTCTACGGTCTGTCTTCTAGACTAAAGGGAGTGTGAGGACTGGTCCGGGCAGTGGTAGTACCCTCAGTAGCAGGGGCGTGGGTAGCCGTGGACCAGACTCTCCTGGATGGGGACGCAGGTGGTCCTGGCCACACCTGGAAAATGAACGTCTCAAAGTCTCCCAGCAGCAGGTGCAAAAAGCAGGTGTGGCCACTCCACACTGACATCCCTTCCCAGGATGAGGCCCGATCCTACAGAGATCTGCTATTTCCCTGGGTCGATACGGCCTCCCAGGAACCCACCCCACCCTCAGCAACTGCTGTCTAGACAGACATGTTCACACCATTTGACATCCCTCACCAGCCTGCAGGGTGGACAGGACCTCAAATAGGTTCCTCATCCAAAGGCACACAACCACAGACTGGACACCAACCTATGTGGCCTGCCCTGAAAAACGGGTGGGATCCAACAAATTAGCTCCAAAGTATGAAGTATTACAGGAAACAGAGCGGCTCCCTTAAGCTTACCATGAAACAGGCCTTGATTAAAACGCATAAAAAGTGAGAGAAAGTGGGGCGGCTGGGTGGCTCAGTTGGTTAAGCCTCCGACTTCGGCTTAGGTCACGATCTCACAGCTTGTGGGTTCGAGCCCCACGTCGGACTCTGTGCTGACAGCTCAGAGCCTGGAGCCTGCTTCGGACTCTGTGTCTCCCTCTCTCTCTTCCCCTCCCCTGCTCACACTCTGTCTCTCTCTCTCAAAAATAAGTAAACATAAAAAAAATTTTTTAATAAAAAATAAAAATAAAAAAGAGACAGAGTCCTGAGAGGAAGAGAGCTCAGTGGCCACCTTAGCCTCTGAGGTGACAGGTCAAGTTCAACTTCCTGTTCCTTTCCCCAAAGGTCAACAGCATCACCCTCAGAGTCCTAGTAGTTGATCTTCAGGGCACTTTCCCACTGCCACCTCCTCCTGCCTGTCCTCCTAGCTTGGCAGTGGTGGTAGCTCAGGCCCTTCCTGGGGAGAGGCCAGAAGGCAGCAATATGGGTGACCGAATGGAACGACGATTTAGATCCCATTCAGGCCAGGGGTGATTTGCTGGCTGTTTCTGAGGATGTACAGCTACTACGGTTAAGTCCCTAGGACGCGAGAGGAAGTTTCGGGGCAATGAGAGCCATAGAAAGTGAAATCACTTTGTTTGCTGAATAAGAGGGACCAGCCTTTCAACTGCTAGTTGCCCTAAGGGAACTGGGGTGGGGAACTGGCATGGTACCGTGCCCACGTGCTCCCAGTCAAGGGCTCAGACCTCTTCCTCCTTCAGGGCAGAGGGCAGGGAGGATGTTGTGAGCCACCAAGACAGATGGCCCAGGGGGACTCTATGTGGGGCCAGTCACTGCTCTGCATTTTCATCAGCGGCGTCCTTTTCACCCCCCGGTCTGACATTCCTGTACTTGATGCTGAACATGGCTGCAGTAAACTTTTCTGGGGGGAGACGGTCTACCCAGCATCCCACCCCTGTTTCCCGCTTAAAGGTAATTCCCCTATTGTGGGTCATCTCGCAGTGGGGGGGCCTGTGCCCACTCCAACTCTGGGTATCTAACTTGACCCTCTGGAGGCTGAAGCATGGGCTGGTGACTCAGGAACAGCTAACGGGAAGCTTTGATCAAATGGCACCAAAACGGAGGGGGAGAGCTGCTCAGGGCTGCAGCAGTGGTCAGCAGCGGGGGTGTGGGCACCCTGGGCCACACTCTCCTGGCTACTGCATCTCTAGTGCCTAGGCTTTCTGGAGCTTCCCTTGGTCCTTGTCTGGCTTCTCAGTGTGGTCCTTGAGCCTCCTGAGAAGCTTCCAGTGAACTCCCCTTCTGCTTTGAGGGGCAGAGCGGATTGCAACTGACCACGCCTACAGTTGGGTTGCCTTGGACCAGACCCTGTGACAAGGAGAGTTTATCTGGAAGGTGAACCCAGGAAGAAAGCCAATCACGAGTGTGTTCCTGAGTAGGTGAGCAGGTTACTGCTGTTGCCAGCTGAGGCTCAGCCTCCCTGAAGACCCTGGGAGACAGGGCAGGACACTCCCCAGTTACCCTGCTGCAGATGAGGGCCTTGGGGCATCCAACCGCCCCTCCTGGCAGTCACCAGCCCTTCCCGGACCGGGGCTGGGAAGGCTGTGGGGCCCAAAGCAAGCCCTGGGCACAGCTGCGGTCACCAGGAGGCAGTTCAGTCAGCATGCATGTGACAGAGCGCGGAGTGAAGGCAGGTGGGACACCGGCCACTGCCCTCCTTCTCAAAGGGTGGTCCAGGCCAGGCATCATCCGGGAGCTTGTCTGAAATGCAAATATGTCAGGCTGCCCCCTAGGAACAGGAGTCAGCACTTCAACAAGGTGACTCGGAGGCACAACGGTGTTTGGAAAGGGCTGCAATATAGCATCCTACAGACCGGCAGCGGCCCGGACCTTGAAGGGGACAGAGGAGGCCCATCCGGTGCAGGAGCTAAACCCACATGCTGGTGGGGCTCTGGCTCCCAAACGCCACCCCTCCCTTCTGGCCCCCTCAGTGAGGGCAGAAGGAGCAGGCACACAAAGGCAGGAAGGATGGCTCCTCCTTTGAAGGTTTTGTGGGGAAAGTCCTGTTTTCCTGACACCCTCCAGTGATACAGCTACAAAGCAGCCCCCCCCCCCCCCCCCCCCCCCCCCCCC